>NW_015170323.1:233557-267032 GCF_001447785.1 Gekko japonicus | reverse complement strand
CACTACAATGGCCAATGTGAAAAAGCAGTCCGCACTGCTCGTAGGCTGTGGAATGGCACCGCCTGGCAGAGCCGCTCAAAGCAAAAGTCATGGAACAAAGCGGATTGTCCGGCCTCGGCTCAGGCCCTTCCCCGCAGAACTCCTCTCATTCGAGAGCCACACTGGGGGCAAAAGTCGAAGCAAGGGGGGCAGCTCGGTTTTAGAGGGGAAAGACTTTTTTTAAAAAAATAGCTTCCTTGGTGAATTCCAAGCCCTTTGCGTTTTGAAATCTGACTTCAAGGGATGTGGAAACTGAAATTGTATTACCTGGTAACGTTGGAAAGGTAGCGTGTGAACTATCTAGTTTATCCTACCTACCCATGGTGTATCTGCCTTTCCTGGGTGGCCACAAAGCGATTACACAGTAATACAAGGAAAAAACTGTGTAAAAAACTCTAAGAATAGCTAAAAAGAACAATGTCTGTAATATCAGTATTCAAAATACAGTTACACACAAATTTTGCGGAGATATACAACAGGTAAGTAGTAAGCAAACATTCAAAAGGTAAAGACAATATAAGTTCGATGCTTTCAACAACAAGTGTAGATACCAGTATCAATTTTTTCAGCGATTGGTATAATTGGCATACAACAAGTAAGTACTTACAGCAACAATAGAACTACCATTCAACAGGAGAAGACAATTCCAATGCTTTGAACAGGTAACCTACTCATCAAAAATAACACAGGGCGTTCATGTATAAGTTCCAGCGGGGGTGGGTGGGTTCAGGGTTTTCCACAACCACGAGCGCCAGCTATCCTGAGGGAAACTTTGGAGGGAACCAGCTACTAGATGGTTCACCCCTATACCCTGGTCGAACCCTGACCCCCCTACTGGAACTTATACGTGAGATTGGCAGCTGTATTCATGTAGGAAGGTGCCGTATACCAAGTTGGGCCATTGGTCCATCTGGCCTAATAATTGGCTTGGTTCAGACTTAAATGAGACCCGGGTTTATTTTAACTCTGCTTGTTTTATGAAACCAGGATTCCGCTCACCGATATCACTACAATCCTGGTTCTCCCCAATAAGGAACAGTTTCCTTTCCTTCTCTCTGCCGTCTCAGAAGGCGTCGGAAGAAGAAGAGGAGGAGGTTGGATTTATACCCCGCCCTTCACTGCCCAAAGGAGTCTCAGAGCAGTTTGCAATCCCTTTCCCTTCTCCTCCCCACCCTGTGTGGTAGGCGGGGCTGAGAGAGCTCTTTCAAGGACTGCTCATGAGAGAACAGCTTTGAATGAACTTGTGACTGATCCGAGGTCACACCAGCAGCTGCATGTGGAGGAGTGGGGAATCAAACCCAGTTCTCCCAGATTAGAGTCTGCACTCTTAACCACTACACCAAACCACTACACCAGGATGGCTGCATTCAGACATGACAAGAGAAACTACAGTTATGACTAATTGCGGTTAATAAACCAACTTCAGAGTCTGGCTTCAGGTCCTCTTGCTTTGACAGACAAGTATAAGAACATAAGAAATGCCAATGTTGGATCAGGCCAAAGGCCCATCCAGTCCAACACTCTGTATCACACAGTGGCCAGAAATACCTGTGCCATCAGGAGGTCCACCAGTGGGGCCAGGACATTAGAAGCCCTCCCACTGTTGCTCCCCCCAAGCACCAAGATGACAGAGCATCACTTGCCCCAGAGTCCCTATCTATACCTTGTGGCTAATAGCCACTGATGGACCTCTGCTCCATATGCCTATCTAATTCCCTTTTGAAGCCGTCCATGCTTGTAGCCGCCACCACCTGTGGCAGTGAATTCCATGTGTTAATCACTCTTTGGGTGAAGAAGTACTTCCTCTTATCCGTTCTAACCCGACCGCTCAGCAATTTCATGGAGTGCCCAGGAGTTCTTGTATTGTGAGAAAGGGAGAAAAGTACCTCTTTCTCTACCTGCTCTTTCCCATGCATAATCTTATAAACCTCGATCATGTCACCCCTCAGCCGTCGTTTCTCCAAGCTAAAGAGCCCTAAGCGCCTTAACCTTTCCTCATAGGGAAAGTGTTCCAACCCCTTTATCATTCGATAGTTCTATTGTTGCTGTAAGTATAGCTTTTTCCAAAGCTATAATATCCTTTTTAAGGTGTGGCTATAGTGCGGCTCAGAGTGTAAGATTAGGATCTGGGTGACCCAGGTTCGAATCCCCACTCTGCCAGGGAAGCCTGCTGAATGACCTTGAGCCACTCTCTCAGCCTAACCTACCTCACGGGGTGGTGGTTGTAAGGATCGAATGGAGGCGGGGAAAATGATGTTGTGAGCCACTTTGGGTTTCCAGCTACTTTTCTCCATTGGGGAGAAAAGTTGGGGAGAAAAGTTGCGTATAAATACCTCAGTTGTAAATACCTCAGTTGCGTATAAATACCTCAGTTTCCAAAGCTATAATATCCTTTTTAAGGTGTGGCTATAGTGCGGCTCAGAGTGTAAGATTAGGATCTGGGTGACCCAGGTTCGAATCCCCACTCTGCCAGGGAAGCCTGCTGAATGACCTTGAGCCACTCTCTCAGCCTAACCTACCTCACGGGGTGGTGGTTGTAAGGATCGAATGGAGGCGGGGAAAATGATGTTGTGAGCCACTTTGGGTTTCCAGCTACTTCTCTCCATTGGGGAGAAAAGTTGCGTATAAATACCTCAGTAAATAAATGTGTACAGTGACCTCCACTCAGACAACCGCAGTAGCTATATAGTATGTATCTGAAGAAGCATGCATGCTCACGGAAACGTATACCTTGAATACAACTTTGTTGGTCTTAATAGGGTGCCACTGGACTCAAACTTTGTTCCACAGCAGCTATAGTTAGAGTCAGCCTGATAATAATAATATACTTTATTGTCATTGTACATAGTACAACGAAATTAAAGATGCAATCATTTCGGTGATCGACAACAATATTCATATACACTCACACACCATTCACAACTGTCCCATAACTCCCTTATGGTTCACATAGCAACTTAAGCCACCAATGTCACCCAAATTCCAATTTCATACTGCATTTAAGGCAATAATAGCTCTCGAATAAAAACTATTTTTTAATCTATTTGTCCTTGCTTTAATTGTCCTATATCTTCTGCCCGATGGCAGCAGTTCAAACAGAGAATGTTCAGGATGTGATGCAGTGGTTAAGAGCAACAGACTCTAATCTGGAGAACCGGATTCGATTCCCCACTCCTCCACATGAAGCCAGCTGGGGGACCGTGGGTCAGTTACAGCCACTGTTCCCTCTAAGCTGAGTTAGTGTGAGCCAGCTCACAGTTTTTTAGCCTCCGGCTCACACATTTTTATCTTTGCTCAGGAAGGATGGCTCCAGAGCAAACTAATTTATGCAGCAGCCAAATCACTCACTCACAACTTTAATGCCAGTAGCCCACAAAGTAGAATTTTTGCTCACAAAACTCCACAGCTTAGAGGGAACATTGGTCACAGCTGTCTCTGAGCTCTCCCAGCCCCCAAAACAAGTCTAGCTCACCACCTAGTGCTGCATAACGCTAAAAGAGCCAGACAATCTCTTTTTTTTGGATCAAAAGACTTTATTTTCCATTATTATCACATTTTACATCTTTTTTTCAGTTGGTTAAATATTCCCTTTTCCCTCCCTCCCCCAAAAGGCTTCCCGCAATGCATTTCCCTCATGTCCCATATAGATAAATTCAGGATAACATCAAGTACTTAATATTGTTCTAAACATAGTAAATTTTGTCTCATGTCCCAGTTCTTTTCTAGATATATCTTAAAGTCCATCCATTCTTCAAAAAATTCTTGGTCCTCTTTGTTGTTCAACTTTTTGGTTATTTTGTCCATCTCAGCCATGAACAGAACTTTTTGTATCCATTCTTCCAGATCTGGTATTTTTTCTTGCTTCCAATGTTGAGCATATATCATTCTTGCCGTTGTTATCAAATACCAGAACAATGTCTTTTTTGTCACATTCAATTCCTCCATTTTTAAACCTAAGAGCAGAATTTCAGGCGTTTTCTAAGAGCCAGACAATCTGAGGGTCTCTTGGCTATACTACACACACTGCCACACGATAATTAATTAATTATAGTTCATGTAATTAATCCAGAGTTTCATGTAGGGTTGCTAGCTCCGGGCTGAGAAATGCCTGGAGATTGGGGGGTTGGAGCCTGAGCAGGGCGGGTTCCGACGAGGGGAGGGACTTCAGTGGGGTATAGTGCCATACAGTCACCTTCCAAAGTGACCATTTTCTCTAGGTAAACTGATCTCTGTCTCCCGGAGATCAGTGATAATCCCAGGAGATCTCCAGCCACCACCTGGAGGTTGGCAACCATAGTTTCATGCAAGACCTGCCTAGAGCGACATCCTCCTATGATTGACAGTAGCTCGCTCGGTCTCCTAGAAAGGTATTCCCCAGCATCTGCTTTTCGAGCTCCTTCAACTGGAGACGCCGGGGATGGAACCTGGCCTCTTCGGTATGCAAATCTGTTCCAGTGAGTCACAGGCCCTCCCCGTTTCGCTCCCCCAAAAAACTTTTTTTGGGGGAAAAGCAGCCCAGACTCTAAAAATATCGCCATACATTAAAGATACATCGAAGTAAACAGACGCCTGATGTGTTTGCATCCAAATGGCTTTCAGCTCATTAAGTTTTTAAGAGCCGGCATATGGTGAGACAGTTTGTCATGTTTTCAAATTGTTATAATGCAGTGTCCCCGTATTGTGAAAGGAAAAGAACACTTCTGAAGTTCTTAAATAATTTTTAAAGCTGTCAAAAAAAACCCGGGCAATTTGTCATTGCGTTACCCGGGCGACACCGTGGATGTTAATGGAGGACTCGGCTGTCAGAGACGCCGCTGGGGAAATCCGTGAGCACTCGGCTTCAAGGGCAACTTGGAAGCGTCTTCTGAAAGTCATCGCGATAAACGGGGAGAGGAGATATTGGCCTGAACCAGATATTTGTACGTTTCGAGCAAACCGTTCGAATTTGGTGGCCAATCTTATCATTTCCACAGGTTCAGTACTTTTCATGCAAGAGCAAGCTTATTGGATCCTTCTTGGCAAGAGCTGGTCTGAAGAATTTGGGCCTCACCAACCTGGATGCTGCCGTGCTTTGTAACCCGCTGGGTGTTGACCATTGGTGTCCTCTCACATTCCCCAGGTTAGCCTGATCTCATCAGATCTCGGAAGCTAAGCGAGGTCGGACATCGTCAGGCCTTGGATGGGAGACCACCAAGGGAGACGAGGGTTGTTACACAAAGGCAGGCAATGGGGAAACCACCTCTGAACGTCTCTTGCCTTGAAAACCCTACCGGCTCACCGTAAGTGGGCTGCAACTTGACGGCTCTTTCCCCCAGTTTTTAGGAAAAACAGGAGATTGGTGGAATCTTTTGGTTGCAATACAAGACTGGTTGGCTGCATGTCACTCGCTGGATTGCAAAACACACAGACATAGACTGCTTTGGACACCCAACATCACTGGATGAGGCCCTGCTGGGGGTGCAATCAAGGGGATTTGCCAGGTTCACGGAGAAGAGGTCCATCAGCCAAAGTGACAGATGGGAATCTCCATGTCCAGAGACAGTCCACAGATGAATAACAGTTCTAGTTGGTGAAAACCTTGGCCTCTTTTCCCTGTTCGTTGGCCCTCCAAGGGCAATTAGCTGGCCACTGTATGAAACGGAACCTTGAATTAGATGGACCATACGTCTGACCCAGCAGGGCACCTTTGATGTCCAAGTGGATGACTATGGCCAAAGGGGCCTTTTTGGTGGTAGCACTGAGATTATGGAACACGTTTCTCCTGAGGGTTGTCAACCTCCAGGTGAGGCCTGGTGCGATAAACGGGGAGAGGAGATATTGGCCCGAACCAGATATTCGTACGTTTCGAGCGAACCGTTCAAATTTGGTGGCCAATCTGATCATTTCCACGTTCAGTACTTTTTACGCAAGAGCAAGCTTATTGGATCCTTCTTGGCAATAGCTGTTCTGAAGAATTTGGGCCTCACCAACCTGGACGCTGCCGTGCTTTGTAACCCGCTGGGTGTTGACAATCGCTGTCCTCTCGCATTCCCCAGTTTAGCCTGATCTCATCAGATCTCGGAAGCTAAGCGAGGTCGGGCGTCGTCAGGCCTTGGATGGGAGACCACCAAGGGAGACGAGGGTTGTTACACAAAGGCAGGCAATGGGGAAACCACCTCTCAACGTCTCTTGCCTTGAAAACCCTACCGGCTCACCGTAAGTGGGCTGCAACTTGACGGCTCTTTCCCCCAGTTTTTAGGAAAAACAGGAGATTGGTGGAATCTTTTGGTTGCAATACAAGACTGGTTGGCTGCATGTCACTCGCTGGATTGCAAAACACACAGACATAGACTGCTTTGGACACCCAACATCACTGGATGAGGCCCTGCTGGGGGTGCAATCAAGGGGATTTGCCAGGTTCACGGAGAAGAGGTCCATCAGCCAAAGTGACAGATGGGAATCTCCATGTCCAGAGACAGTCCACAGATGAATAACAGTTCTAGTTGGTGAAAACCTTGGCCTCTTTTCCCTGTTCGTTGGCCCTCCAAGGGCAATTAGCTGGCCACTGTATGAAACGGAACCTTGAATTAGATGGACCATACGTCTGACCCAGCAGGGCCCCTGTGATGTCCAAGTGGATGACTATGGCCAAAAGGGTCTTTTTGGTGGTAGCACTGAGATTATGGAACACTTTTCTCCTGAGGGTTGTCAACCTCCGGGTGAGGCCTGGAGTTTCCCCAGAATTTCATCTGATCGCCAGACAAAATGGGAGCTTTGGAGGATGGACTCTATGGTATCACATCCCTCCCCAGGCTCTGTCCCCGAATCTCCAGGAATTTCCCAAACTGCAGTTGGTAACCCTGCTTCCTCATAAGTGGGCGTAGCTGGCACCTTCCCTCTTGCTTTTCAGGAAGGTAACAGAAAGCATTGTTTTATCCCAAGCCTTTGGGCTAGAGTGAGGATGGCGATTGAGTTGCATAGCAATACGTGGCGAGGGTGTCCTTTCGGGAGCATTACTTTGTACTGGCCATGATAACTGTGGTTTTTACTGTACTACTTCTTGCTTTCATGCTGTGCTTCTACCTATCTGATTGTGAGTTTGAGGCTAGCACCTATGCAGAAATGCAGGGTTTAAAAAAAAATGCTTTCAAGAAATCACGAGAAATAATCCCATTTCCGCAACATTAGGGGGAAATTTGGAATTTGGTGGCAGTGAATAGCCAGCACAAATCTCCTTCCTTCATAAATAAATGTCAATACATCTCTATGCCAACTAGTGGCTGGTAAATGGTTATTGGAAGTATTATGAGTTAGCAGTGCAGTCATATGCAATGTTACACCCTTCTAAATCCATGGGTTTAGAAAGGTATAACTCAATGTAGGATGACATGATTACAGAACAATCCCATGTAGAACAAAGTTTGAGTCCAGTGGCACCTTTAAGACCAACAAAATTTAAGTCTGGATGTAAGCTTTTGTGTGCACGCACACTTCTTTAGATACCTTATGTGCAGGCACACGAAAGCTTAAACCCAGAATTAAACTTTGTTGGCCTTAAAGGTGCCACTGGAGTGTTGCTTCAGACTAACACGGCTACCCACCTGGATCCTATGCAGAATTCCTTCAGTCTAAGCCTACGAAAATCAATACGTTTAGTAGCTCTGCATAGGATTGAACTGTTAGAATCCTGGAGTTGAAAGTCCTCCTAGAGGTCATCTAGTCCGATCCCCTGCCCAGTTCAGAAAGCCCAAAAGTTAGAACATCTCTGACAGATGGTTATCTGGCTTCTGATAGAATTCCTCTGGCAAGGGACACTGGGTTCCTTTATCAAATTTCAAAAGAAGCATTTCATTACCACCTGGGAAATCAGTGTTTTGATAACCATGTTTTATTTATGCCTGCATGTTTTTGATTTAGGGTTCTGTAAGAACAGCAAGAGTAGCAGGATTAAATATTTTGTATAAATAAAGATGTCTCCGAATGCATAATATAACTGTATAAAACAGGAATACCGGGGGGCGCCTTAGAAACAAAGAAGATTCATTCCACCCTGAGTCACAGAAGCACTGGAGTGTACATCTGTGTCCCACTGGTGAACGTTTCGTGCATCTGATGAAGACAGAACTGGCTCATCAAATCCTACGCAGGAGTAAATTCTGGTTTTCGCCCCCCCCCCCCCCCCCCGTTGCCTGTTTTATTTTGCTGCTAGGCTACCCATCTGAGATTATCAATAATACAACTCTAGCTTCCAAACACTGTAATGGTTCAGGAGTTCAACACATGCTGTATCACAGACGAACGGTTAGATCGAGTTACCAGGGTGAGACATTCTGCCGTTGGAATGCAAGCGAACACTCTAGGATTGAGCGTTATAGCCTCCCACAATCAGGAAAAGGCATTATATAAATAATACATGTTGTTAAAATTACTAATTTGGTCCAAAATTTGCATAACAACAACAATAAATATGCAGAGTGGGAAAATACATAGGTAGAAATAGGGCACTGGTTATTGATGGGCTACCGTAGTTCCTCATTGCTCCTTGCTTTTAAAGTGAAGCGGATTCCACCTGCTCAAAAATTAAATGTATTCTTTTGCCTGTGTCCCTGCTGCCCCCTGCTGGATACACCCATATTTGCATTATCATGTCAAAAATCTGGGAAAGTGTGCATGCACACGGAAAGCTCATACCTTGAATAAACCTTTGTTGGTCTTAAAGGTGCCCCTGGACTGTAAATTGGTTCTGCTGCTTCGGACCAACACGGGTGACCACCTGGAGCTATGTTAGAAGTGCTTGTTTCTTTGGAGTCTTGTTTTCATGCTGTATCCTCCTGCCAAAAATCTCTTTCTCTCTCTCCCCCCCTGCCTTGTAGATGCAGTGCTGGGGAAAAGTTTACCATGCACCTGTGAAAGGCGCCAGGGGAAAAAAATCAGTAATTATCTTCTTGCTTTGCTAAAATGCTGAAGTGAGAATCTCTCTGCTTGGAGAACAGCCCATGAACACTGTAAAGAAACCAGTAACTCGTTAGAGCCCTACCAGCAGGGGGCAGCACAGCAGCAAGACCTCGGTGTGGCTTTCGCAGCCATTAGCGGAATCTTAAGTTTGCCAGCCTCCAGGTGGGACCCGAAGGCGCGCCAGGAGGTTTGCCAGCCTCCAGGTGGGACCTGAAGGCACGCCAGGATTGCCAGAGATCAGTTCTCCTGGAGAAAATGGCTGCTCTGGAGGGTGGACTCCATCACATTATACCCCACTGAAGTCTCTGCCCTCCTCAAAGCCTGCCCTCTCCAGGCTGCACCTCCAGGAATTCCTCACTCTAAAGTTGGCAAGCCTATAATCAGTGTCTGTAGGTTTGGGAAATCTTTAAAAGTGGCATATGGAGAAAAAGGGTACAGCTTGTACTGGAAAGAATGTAACACTGTCTCTTTTTGGCTTTGTATCCTGCATCATCTTCTGCCTAAAAGTCTTTCTCAGGAAACAGCTTGCAGTCCCAAGTTGACACAGTCAGTGTTGCACAGTAGTTAAGAGTGCTGGACTAGGGTCTGGGTTCAAATCCCGCATCTTTGGGGCCAGTCACTTCCTTTCTCAATCCTAACCTACCCGTCAGAAGAAGAAGAAAAGAGATTGGATGTATACCCCACCCTTCACTCAGAGTCTCAGAGCGGCTTACAAACTCCTTTCCCTGCCCCTCCCCACAACAGCCACCCTGTGAGGTAGGTGGGGCTGAGAGAGCTCTTGACAGAAACTGCTCTTTTTCAAGAACAGCTCTTATCAGAACTACGGCTCGCCCAAGGTCATCCAGCCAGGTGCAAGTGGAGGAGTGGGGAATCAAACCTGGTTCTCCCAGATTAGAGTCCGCGCACTTAACCACGACACCAAACTGGCTCTCATATCTCAGGATTGGTGTGAGGATAAAACGGGGGAGGGGAGAGATGCACATGAACTGTCTTATACTGAATCGGACCCTCGGTCCATCAAGGTCACTGTCACGACTGTCTACTCAGACTGGCAGCAGCTCTCCAGGGTCCAAGGCTGAGGTCTTTCACATCACCTACTGCCAGATGCTGTAACTGGAGGTGCTGGTGATCAAACCTGGGACCCTCTGCATTCCAAGCAGATGCTCTGCCACTGAGCCGTGGCTCCTCCACATGCCCACCGTGGGCTCCTTTCAGGAAGGGCGGGACAAAAGTAGACCCTCTGTTCATCTGACTGGGAATTGCCTGCCGTGACGGACAGCTCCCCGGGACGTCAGGTCTTCTGCTTCACTGCCTACCTGTGATCCTTTTGTGGGAGTTGTCTGAACTGGGGACCTTTTGCCCATAAAGCTCCCCTCCTCGCCAGAGGCAGACACTGAAGCGCAGCCTTCTTTGCCGGCCCCTCAGTTTTTGGTCTTGAAAAGATAAACCCTGCGACAGTTTTCCGAGACCCGCACTGGAGATTTGCTCATGCACAGATCTGAAGATTTGTTCAATTGGGAAAATAATTACTTCCATCTAAGCCTACTGAAATCTATACGCTTAGTAGCTCTGCCATCGGAAGTGTGCTGTTCGTCCATGAAGGTTTGTTCATGCACAGATCTGAGGATTTGTTCTGCCCTGGAGATTCTGCATTGAATATTTGTCAGTGCACAGATTGGTTCAGGCACAAGTGGTTTTGAGGCCTTGAGGCCCCCTTGGTTGATGGATTTGAGGTTTTGAGGCCCCCTTGGTTGATGGATGACGTCATGCATTTATTTGACTTCATTTCCACCCCGCTTTTCTCCCCAACTAGGATCTGAACTGGCGCGTGACGGACAGCTCCCCAGGACGTCAGGTCTTCTGCTTCACTGCCTACCTGTGATCCTTTTGTGGGAGTTGTCTGAACTGGGGACCTTTTGCCCATAAAGCTCCCCTCCTCGCCAGAGGCAGACACTGAAGCGCAGCCTTCTTTGCCGGCCCCTCAGTTTTTGGTCTTGAAAAGATAAACCCTGCGACAGTTTTCCGAGACCCGCACTGGAGATTTGCTCATGCACAGATCTGAAGATTTGTTCAATTGGGAAAATAATTACTTCCATCTAAGCCTACTGAAATCTATACGCTTAGTAGCTCTGCCATCGGAAGTGTGCTGTTCGTCCATGAAGGTTTGTTCATGCACAGATCTGAGGATTTGTTCTGCCCTGGAGATTCTGCATTGAATATTTGTCAGTGCACAGATTGGTTCAGGCACAAGTGGTTTTGAGGCCTGTTCAGTGCTCCCTTGGTTGATGGATGACGTTATGTATTTATTTGACTTCATTTCTACCCCGCTTTTCTCCCCAACTTGGATCTGAACTGGCTGAAGACATTCTTTCCTCTTCTTCACAACAGCCCTGTGAAGTAGGGCAGGCTGAGAGTATGCGACTGGCCCAGTGTCACCCAGCAAGCACCCATGGCACAGTGAGGATTTGAACTGGTGTCTCCCGGAGACACTTTAACGATTATGCCACACTGGCAACTGAAGGTGCGGTGATTACATCATGTGATTCACCCCACAAACTTTGAATAGGACGAGAGCTTTGAAAGGTGTGAGTTAAAATGCAGGCCATTTCTTCTTGGCAAGGTGTTTTCCAGCTTGCTAAGAATGCCTCCATCAGAGCTGAATCAAATAGGAGTCCAGAGTCATGTTAAAGACCCCGCCCTCTGTAATTTCATCTGGCATAAAACATTTGTGAGTTCGAGCTCACTTCATCAGATGCATCAGAGTGGACTTCCATTAGGTTGATGCTTTTCTAGTTGCAACAGAAAGGCGGGCAGGGGAAGAGATGTGACCAAGGGACACCACTTTAAAAGTAGATCTAATGAATTGAGTAATCCTCTGAGTGAGTCCCGGGGCCAACTGATGTCAGATAGGCACAAGACGATTAACATAAAGTCTCAAGCAAGCTAAGCAGATACAATAGGAAGCTACAAGGGTACAGTAGCATTGACTGGCATCCATAAAAGTTGGGATATGCTAGGTGTTAGCACCCAGCATGAGTGAGGAATTATTGTAATTTTTTTAAAAATTATTTATCGTTATAAAGTACAAATATGTAAAAATGCAGTAGATACAGATAAGATATACAGTACTGTTTCCCTGTATTCATTATCTAAGCAGTTTGAGTGAGACAAGGAATCACTTACTCCCCCCACCCTAAGCAGTTTGAGTGAGACAAGGAATCACCCCCCACTCACCCTTGATGTAGTACGGATAAGTCTTCTCCAAGTACCCCACGGATCACTTCTTAAAATTAAAATATACTTCCCAGGATATTTACATGTTGGGAAATTCCATTCCCAGCCTCTATCTTCAATAGCAACCAAAATTGGGAATAGGAAACAATACTGATATGAGGAGGGGTTATTCCTCCTAGGCGGTATTAAATCCCGACACTTCTTCCGCCCCAGGACTTACCCTCCCTCTTCTAAGTCTCAAGTTGGTGAAATCCAGACCTCCCGTGAAGAGAGGGGCAAAGACAGGAAATGGCTGAGCCAGGGCCCCCTCCGTATCCACAAGCTCCCAGCTCCCACCCCACCAACCTGCTTGAATCAAAATTCTTGTATAAGACCTTGGGAGTAAAGAGTCTTGAACTTGGTAACGAATTCTAATTCAGGTGGGTAGCCATGTTAGTCTGAAGCAATAGAACACAGTTTGAGTCCAGAATTCTGCACACGAAACGTCCAGAATTCTGCACAGGACAGCTTATACCCAGAATTAAACTTTGTTGGTCTTAAAGGTGCCACTGGACTCAAACTTTGTTCGAATTCTAATCCAGTCCTGCTTCCACAGCCCCACCCCTTTCTAAACAGAACCCAGGCATCCTTGCAATCATGTAGAACTGAAATGGGTTTGGGTGGGGCAAGGGGGGGGTTATTTTCAAGCAAATTATTCTCAGGTAATTGTAAAAAAGACAGCTGTTTTCCCGTCAGAGTCCTTGTAAGCACTGCACGATTTCAGAACTGTAGAAGCACCCGCCGAAAAGTTTTGAAGCCTTTGTGTGCTTCAGAAGATTGCCATAGAAAGCACGCATTTGCTTTTATCGACTCTGTTTATACCCTGCCTTTCTCCCCGCCTCCACATTATCCTCACAACAACCTTGTGAGGTAGGTGAGGCAGAGAGTGGGTGACCGGCCCAAGGTCACCCGGCAAGCTCTCATGGCAGAGTGGGGGATTCGAACCTGGGTCTGTCACATCCTAGTTTGACACTCTAACCATGACCCCGCGCTTAGCACATTATTGATTCATATTAGAAAATTGGCACGCTGCCGCCACTCCAGAGCCCTGCTTGAGACAGTGTTTGTATCCCACCTTTTCTTCCACGGGCACAGATTTTCACTTCCCCTCCCCCCCTTGTTATCTTCCAAAGAGCCCTGCAAGGTAGGCTAGGTGAAGCGAAAGCGAGTGGCCCAGGTATATACAGCCTCCTTGCACACCTTGATTCAACTTTGTGTTTGGTTCCCTGATGCCAGAGGGGCCACGGTGGCTCAGAGGTTAAGACGGCGAGCTGCAGACTGGAAGGTCTGTAGCTCGGCAGTTCGAGACCTGAGTGCCGCGTGACGGAGTGAGCTCCCGTCTCTGGCCCCAGCTCCTGCCAACCTAGCAGTTCGAAAGCAGTTCTGTGCGCCTCGGCATCTAGTCATGCCAGCCACATGACCACGGAGAAGTCTTCGGACAGCGCTGGCTCTTCATCTTGGAAATGGAGATGAGCACCGCCCCCTAGAGTCGGATTTGACTGGCTTTCGAGCAAGGGAAACCTTTCCCTTTCCCTGATGCCAAGGCATTGGGGTCAGAGACGGCTTTCAGGCTACCTTCCCTAAGATGCGTGCACACGCACTGAGACCCCCCCCCCCTCCTTCCAAAGACAAGAAAAGATCCTCAGGGGTGGAGAGTCTCACTCTGTTGCCTAAGACTGATGCCAGATTGCTCCCCAGTCTGCTTGGAGATGACATTCACAAGTCTGTGAATATGAAGATAAAAGCCAGATCGTTTGCATTCCGCGGAAGGCAGTCAAACAAGTGGGGAAAGAGAGCACTCACCAAGAGGTCCTTTTCTCCGTGTGCCTGAGGAGTCCCCGCCGCGTTCCTCCTGCCAATACGTCCTGGATAGCCAGAGAAGACCGTCAGACCCAGTCCCGGGTACCAGGGGATGCCAGCCCCAGCGACCTGCTAAAGCCAAGGCAGGGAGCGGCAGACAATCATCCCAGCACAATGAGCTTCTGTGTGCTCCCCGGCATCGGGAAGAGAAACGGGGAGATGTCCGGATGAAATGATGCCCAGCTGTGCCAGATGTGGAGGATCCTGTTTAAGTATCGAGGGAGGGCAGGGAGGAGTGGGGAGGGGAAGGAGTGGACTGCGGAAGTAAACAGAGCTCTAAGAGAGGGCTGCCCCCTTTTTAATGGGCCGAAGAGCCAGTGTGCTGTACTGGTTCGAGTGCTGGGATAGGAGCTGGGAGCCCCAGGTTCGAATCCCCACTCTGCCACAGAAGCTCACTGGGTGACCTTGGGGTGGTTAGTCACTTTCAGGCTAACCTACCTCACAGGGCTGTTGTGGGGAGGATAAAATGGAGGAGGAGAGAATGATGTTGTAAGCCTTGGGGTCCTCATTGCTGGGGGGGAGGGGGAGGGGGAGGAAGGAAGGAAAATCGAGTTTGAGTATTCTCAAAGGCCTCGCTGAACTTGCTTAGAGATGAGGTTCAGTCCAGGAAATGTAAGAACCAGTGGACGTACTTCCATGACACTCCCATGCACTTTCCTGACTAAATGCCACACGGTGGTGGGGATGGGAAAGCAATCTGAAAATTTTTTGAAAATATTTATAATATCTACTCCCTTTCACTTTCCATGGTCTTCCAGGTGGCTTGTGATCCAGGCTTCTTTACTTAGATTCTGTGACACACTTGGGAAGATAGAGGGCCAAAACTGGTGCAAAACAATGACAAAACCTCCCCCTGATACTTTGAGGGTCTAAGCTCCTTCCTGAGTCCTTGAGATGATGTAGCAGCAACTGGCTAGTGCCTGTAACCAGTACTTATGTTTATTCAGACCAACTGCTGCAAAAGCACTGGAACTGATGAAAAAGGCATGAGACCATAGCATGAAGGTTGCAAAGGATCTCATGTGACCAATGTAGTTGCCAACATCCAGTTTGGTCCTGGGGATCTCCCAAAATTACCAATCTACAGATATAAATTCCCTTGGATAAATGGCTGTGCCAGAGGCCCTGCTAGTGTCCCTTCCCTCCCAAATCTTTCCACCTCCCAAATCTTCCAAAAATTTCCCAACCTGGAGTTGGCAACTCTAGCTGCCGGGGAACTCAAAAATGCCATTTCCTGACTTGCAGCTTGGTTCTTGTCTGCATGTTGACCAGATTTGGAGGCGAATCCCAAAATAAAAATTCAATTGATATGTAATTATGAAATTTATTTGTTTTAATTAAGGGAGTTTAAGTGGGGAATATGAGAACAACATCGGTCATGGGGTGACTTGGAGACAATTCCTTGAACGAATCGCTTCTCCATCCAGTGCATAAGTAGTTGACGCAACGAGGGCTGCCAACCCCCCAGGTGCTGCCTGGAAATCTCTAGCAATTACAAGTGATCTCCAGATGACAAAGATCAAACTACAGCTCTCCAGACTACAGGGGTCAGTTCCCCTAGGGGGAAAAATGGCTACTTAGGAGTGTTATCCAAATGGGTTGGTTACCTGGTGTGCCAACCCCCAGTGAAGCCTTGCTACCTTGCTCACCAAGATGGTGGATGCGATGGCATTATACCTTGCTGAAAACCCTTCCCTCAGGCTCCACCCCCAAATCTCCTGGATTTCCCAACCCACAGTTGGCATCCCTAGACGCAGCTCCCTGCCACAAGCCCCCCTGGAGGCTCCAAGCTTAGATTCCATTCATACCAGGAGGCCTGGAACGTCAAGCTGGCAAGAGCTTTGAAGGCAGCGTCTTCTTTGCTGAAATGGAGGTCTGTGATGGGACCTCCCACCCTTATTGCATTTCAATGAGGGGATTAACATGCTTGAACCGCAGCTACAGCGATGGTGTGTGTGTGTGTTGGGGGGGGGAGATCAAGATGGGTAGCTGTGTTAGTCTGTCTGTAGCAGTAGAAAAGAGCAAGAGTCTAATAGCACCTTAAAAAGTAAGGTAAAGGTTCCTTTCCTCGAAAGCCAGTCGAATCCGACTCTAGGGTTGCGGTGCTCATCTCCGTTTCCAAGCCAAAGAGCCAGCGCTGTCCGAAGACGTTTCCGTGGTCATGTGGCCGGCATGACTAAACACCAAGACGCACAGAAGGCTGTTACCTTCCCACTGAAGTGGTACCTATTTATCTACATGCAACTTCTTGCTTTTGAACTGCTAGGATGGCAGGAGAATAGTACCTTAAAGAGTAACAAAATACATGGCAGGTTAGGAGCTTTCCCGAGTCGCTGCTCACTTCTTCTGAAGCAGTAGAAACCCTAAAGTAGCACCTTAAAGACTAACAAAATATGTGGCAGGGGAGGAGCTTCCACAACAACTCCTATCCTGCCATGTATTTTGTAAGTCTTTAAGCTGCGGTGGCTCAAGTGGTTAAGACGCTGAACTGCAGGCTGTGGAAGTTCGAGACCCGGGTGCCGCATGATGGAGTAAGCTCCCATGTCTAGTTCCAGCTCCTGCCAAGAAACTGCAAGTAGATAAATAGGTACCACTTCGGTGGGAAGGTAACAGCGTTCTGTGCGCCTTGGTGTTTAGTCATGCCGGCCACATGACCACGGAAACGTCTTCGGACAGCGCTGGCTCTTCGGCTTGGAAACGGAGATGAGCACCGCAACCCTAGAGTCGGACTCGACTGGCTTTCGAGCAAGGGGAACCTTTACCTTTACCTTAAGGTGCTACTCGACTCTTGCTCTTTTCTACTGTGCGGTGTGTGGGGGGGGTCAAAACTAGGGTTGCCATCTCCAGGTAGGGAAATTCCAGGAAATTCGAGAGTGGAGCTTGGGGAAGGAGCTCAGCACGGATGATTGATTCCGTGGAGTCCAACCTCTGAAGCTGGCATTTCCTCCAGGAGAATTTACTTCTGTGGGCTGGAAATCAGTCATCATTCTGGGAGAACTTCAGGCCCTACCTGGAGGCTGACAGCCATACTTCCTCAACCCTCTCATAGTTTTCCAGGGTGCATATGTGACTGGTTTAAATTTAGGGGAAATGTGGCAAGACAGCAGAAATATTTCAGGTATCGCAGGTTTGTTTTTAACCATCGGTTGTCCTCACTAGCATAACACATGCATCACTGTTAGCAAACCAAACACAAACAATATATGTATCAGATGGAGTGTCCACGTGAAATGTCCAGAATTCTGCACGCAAAAGCTTCTACCCGTGAATTAAACTTTGTAGGTCTTAAAGGTGCCACTGGACTCAAACTTTCTTCCAATAAAAACCAGAGTCATACTTGGTCTTAGGGGAGAGAGAGAGCGTTTGCATTTTCCAGGGTTTTGTTTGTTTGTTACCAAAACATAAAATTCCTTTTTTTAAAAAAAAGAATTTTCCAGGATCCTCTGAGTCTTGTTTTTAAGGAGGCAGGATTTTTTTAAAAAATAAAAATGTGTGGGTCGGTCCTGTGGTCTCACGTGACTTTTCTGTTTGAATTTTGCTTTGGACCAACGCACTCTCCGGAGAAGAATTCATCCGCTTTGCTGTCCAGGCATGCATCGTGCAGGAAGACACCAGCAACAGAAAGGGACTAAAATCGAAAGACCTGGGAAAGAAAAATCCACCGCTCTAGGTCATTCAACCAGTCGCTGATCATTATGCTTTGAAGACCTACACGCGTTGCCGAACAGACGCTTGGGAATTGTAGTCTTTCCCGTTCGTATTTCACCTGGCATTTTTGAACTAGAAAGCTGTATCCCAGGGCGACTGTGCCGATTGGGTGACGCTTGAGAGGTCCGCGGTCCAATGAAAACGAGAGCTCACTCCCTTCCCTATTAGGTCTTTTAATGCGTGCTCTTCGGAAGCCGTAAATTCCACCTGATTGGAGGAGAGGCTCACCCCAGCAGCGAATCGAATGTCCCGCCGCCACTTAATAGGCGGGACCGGTGTGCAGGTGTACCGCGCTAGCGAAGTCTTCCCATGGAGTTCGCGCGTGCATCTTTGGCGGAAGTTTGAAATGCAGTGCTAAATAACTCTTTCTGCACGGCCGGTTAGTTGATTGAACTGCACCTTGTAATAGCCTTTCCTGCTTGTCACAAGCCATAAATCTGATGGGAGCTTATTTAGAACTAACTTTTTAAATGGCTGGGTTGCCAACCTTCTGGTCTGGCCTGGAGATCTCCCAGAATCACAACTGATCTCCAAATAACAGAGATCAGTTCCCCTGGAGACAATTGCTTTGCAGGGTAGACTCTATGGCGTTATACCTTGATGAAGTCCCTGCCTCCCCCAAGTTCCACACCCAAATCTCCAGGGATTTCCCAATCTGGAGCTGGCAACCCTAAAAACGTCCCTTGCAAGGCAGAGAGCAGAAGGAAAGGACAGTAGAAACAGCCCCCCCCCTTTTTTTGAGATTTTAGGTGGTGTGTATGAGAGAGAAATTCCTCTGATCTCTGCTTTCATGGCCTCCCCTTTAATACCAGTGGGTGCAACTGCTGAAAGCGATGTGCATTGACACACACACACACACACACACACGTTTCTGTTTTCAGATTCCATGTGAGGGAAGCGGTGCTGGGAATCGGCTTTTGTAGATACCCTTTTGGAAACATCTTGTCGAAAATCCCTCCTCCTTGGAAGTGGGGGTGTTTGCTTTGTGGTGCTGCAGCCTGGCCCGTAGCCATGGTAGGGCTATTGGGGGGTCGGCCCCCTTCCTTCAAGCCCCCCCTTAAAGGCTCCCTTGCTTCTTTCCCAAAGCATTTAAAGGGATCCTTTAAATACTTTTGAGAAGAAGCAGAGGGTGGGGTGGCACGGGCCCCTCTCCCTCCCCTCCTGCAATGATCTCAGAGTAAACCGCTGGGGGTAGTTCCAGGCGGGTGTGAGTCTGCAGTGGCAGAATGAACAGGAGTCCCCAACTCCCCAGGGCACCTTTTTAAAGAGGAACAGAAAAATATTTCAGCATGAACCAGAGCTCAGTTCATCATGTGTATGCAGCCATCAGGTTCAGCTGTACCACTGTAACGTCCTATATAGGGCACCTTTTTAAAGAGGAACAGAAAAATATTTCAGCATGAACCAGAGCTCAGTTCGTCAGGTGTATGCAGCCATCAGGTTCAGCTGTACCACTGTAACGTCCTATATTTCCCTCCTGTACCAGGTTTTATGTTTATGTCTGACAGTAGCTGGGAGCCTCTCACAGCCCCTCTGAATGAACCTGTGACCCTCCGGACTACATCTTGTTTTTTTTTTTACTGCTTTATTATGCTTTTCCATCGTAGTTCATCTTGTTTTGAACTGGCTGCTCTTTGTAGCCTCTCCCTCTCCCGTTCTCTCGCAGCTATAAATCACCCTAATACAGTGGTGGCGAACATATGGCACAGGTGCCAGAGGTGGCACTCAGAGCCCTCTCTGTGGGCACGCGTGCCATTGCCCCATAAAGTCAAAATTATGATCAAAAGTTAGGTTTAGGCCTATCTGAACTTTATCTCTTTCCTAGTTTGGTATGCCAACCAACCAAATTTGGCAACCATCCTAGTCAACTTTTGATTATCTCCTGCCAGCATAATTGACAAAAGTATCCTTCTATTACGACCCGGAAAGGAGTTAACTATAGGCTTGATCAAAACTTCCCTGATATTATGATATATAAGACAATCGAAAATTACATGTTCCCTCCTGTACCAGGTTTTATGTTTATGTCTGACAGTAGCTGGGAGCCTCTCACAGCCCCTCTGAATGAACCTGTGACCCTCCGGACTGCATCTTGTTTTGAACTGGGCGCTCTTTGTAGCCTCTCCCTCTCCCCGTTCTGTCGCAGCTATAAATCACCCCAATAGATCAAGATAGGTAGCCATGTTAGTCTGTCTGTAGCAGTAGAATAGAGCCAGAGTCCAGCAGCACCTTCAAAATTAACATTTGATCCAGGGCTCAGCAGTTCGAGACCCAGGTTGCCGCATGACGGAGTGAGCTCCCGTCTCTAGTTCCAGCTCCTGCCAACCTAGCAGTTCGAAAGCAAGAAATTGCAAGTAGATAAATAGGTACCATTTTGGTGGGAAGGTAACAGCGTTCCGTGCGCCTTGGTGTTTAGTCATGCCAGTCACATGACCACGGAAACGTCTTCGGACAGCGCTGGCTCTTCGGCTTTGAAACAGAGATGAGCACCGCAACCCTAGAGTCGGACTCGACTGGCTTTCGAGCAAGGGAACCTTTACTTAGGGTGCTGCTGGACTCTCGCTCTTTTCCACTAACCAAAGGTATTCCTTCGGCTGACTAACCAGGAGGGCCACCTGCTGTTCGCCTCCTCTGATTTTTTCACTGATGCAAGTCCGGTAGCACCTTAAAGAGCAACAGTCCAGTAAGCCGTCCTTCCTGAGCTAGGACAAAAATGTGTGAGCCGGAGGCTAAAAAACTGTGAGCTAGCTCACACTAACTCATCTTAGAGGGAACGCTGCCCGCCACCAACAGTGTTAGTAATCTTGAAGGTTCTGCTGGACTCTCGCTCTTCCCCCCCGATAGATGGACACTTTGTGCCCCTGGTGAAACTGGCTCTGACTGACAATACACTTATGCTGGGGGAAATATATTATTCTTTAAGGTGCCACTGGACTCCTGCTTTATTCATTCGTGGTAGTGAGATCCTGCAAAAGCATCTCTGTGTCAGAAAGGTGGACCTGTTGCCCTGAAGTGACAGCTACTGATTTACAATTTAAACGCCCCCGCCCTCCCGCTTGGCTATGGAAAGAAGCATGCGCTGTCTGGCGAGATGCTCACCCGCTGTCAGAGGCCTAGCAGCTCTTTGGCAAGTGCCCCATAACGGCAGGAGCCTTGTGGCGGATGCTGCGCACCTGCGCTTGCTGCCTGCCCCTGCTCATGTGCCCCGAGGACTGCGTTCGCCCACCACATGCTCCTGTTCAGATAGCTCATGCGGAGCATGTTTTTTTGGACAACTCGGTCCCCAGCTGGTCTCATTCAGTCCTGGGCCTCGGGGGGGGCGGATGTTGATCCTTGGGCTTAACCAATCGGGCCCGGGGGGTCATGTCATTCTGGGTCTCTGGATCACCCTTCTAGGCCAGGATGACCCCAGGAGCTTGGCTTCTGCCAGTGAGTTGGGGGGAAGGACTTTGGTTTCCTCGGAGGAAAACGAAGAGTCCTTCCTCACTTTGCAGCTCCTGGCACAGAGGCCGTGTCAGTCCCCCACCGTGCCATCCCGGGCGCTGGGCACAAAGGCCGTGGTTGTGAGCTGGGATGAGTCAGTCGACGGCCACCGTGTGCAGCCGGGTGATTCATTGCGGAGACAAAGGCCACAAAGGAACGCGAGCCCTGCATGTTGTGACAGTGGGGAGCAGAGAATCGGTTTATTGTCCCCGAAAGAGGGTGTCTATTTGTCTCGCCCTGGGGACGGGCATTTTATTGGCGTTGGAGCATTCTGGTCCTGCCGCTTCGTTTGTGTTGCGTCCACCCTCTCCGCCAACCATTTTATTTGTCAACAAGAGGTAGATGTTGAGTTGGTGGGCAGAGTTGCCAATGATTGATTTGAAAGGGCATTGGACCTCCAGGTGGGCTGAATGACTGGGGAGACTTCAATTTTTGCGGCAGCCGTGTTTGATGGCCAAACTCTATCGCAAGGAGACGTCAGCTAATCACTGCGTCTGTTCGGTTCGGCACCGAATGACTCAGAATGCCTGCTGAGCAGGTTTTGGGTTGAGTTTTTCAAAACTGCGCACATGTTGAAAATGCTGCCGATCCAGATTGACAGCTGTTAACGTTGCTAAGGACTACTTAGATGACCGCCAAATGGAAAGGTTTTTTTTTTTTTTTAAACACAGCATTTATTTATGACTGACTTAGATGGTTCGGGACTGATTTAATAGTCTATTAGGACCATTTTTTACTGGAACGGAGTGAACAGCAACAATGGAGAGAAATAGAATTCATTTAGCCAATTGCACTCGGCTGAACTGTTAGGAATACACTGAGGCGAACTGATGAACCGCCATGAACATGTCGGTAGATAAACAATCTGCTGAAAAATTGGCTGCCTGATTACGCTTGGCGAATGAGACATGAACTGAACTGGCGGCTGTTTGAAGCATTCCCAGTCAAGGCCACGGCCTGGAATTTAGTAGATCACAATGGAGTCTCACAGGCCATTTAATAATTTTTTATCCCACCTTTCCTCCAGGGAGTTCAGGGCAGCTCTTCTCGGTGATCCTCACAACAACCCTGTGAGGTAGGTTAGGCTGATATACAGAGGGTCTGACTTGAGATCACCCATTACACCAGTTTGGCGTAGTGGATAAGAGTGCAAAATTTAATCTGGAAGAACCGGGTTTGATTCCCCACTCCTCCACATGCAGCTGCTGGTGTGACCTTGGAGCAGTCACAAGTTCTTCCAGAGCTGTTCTCTCAAGGGCAGTTCTCGAAAGAGCTCTCTCAGCCCCACCTACCTCACAGGGTGTATGTTGTGGGGAGGGGAAGGGAAAGGAGATTGTAAGACACTCTGAGACTCCATTGGGTAGTGAAGGGTGGGGTATAAATCCAGTCTCTTCTCTTCTTCCATGGCAGAATGGGGATTCAAACCTGGAAATTGGTTAGGCAATCTTACCACTGCTCCACACTGGCTCACCATCTCCTTGACCAAATCAGCATCTCTACCACCCTCCTTGTGTCAGCTATAAAGAAAAAATCAGAAGTTCTGATGGCAGAACTCCCATGTCACATCATTGTTGTTGGGAAGGGAGGGCCTGTGGTTCAGTGGCAGAGCCTCTGCTTGGCATGCAGAAGGTCCCAGGTTCAATCCCCGGCATCTCCAGCTAAAAGGACCAGGCAGTTGGTGATGTGAAAGGCCTCTGCCTGGGACCCCGGAGAGCCGCTGCCAGTCTGAGTAGACAATACTGCTCTTGATGGACTGATGGTCTGATTCAGGGTAAGGCAGCTCCATATGTGATGTGACTCAAGAAGCTAGGAATAAAAGTGTGTGACCAGTACATGGAGAACTGGGCCATCGGAATCCTGAGTAGCTCTTTGCCTCTCCCCACAGTTCATCGGGAGCAGAACTAATCCTGCGAGTAATGCAAATGCATGCGGATTTGCTCCACTGGTGCAGGTTGCAAAACTTGGGATCCCCCAATGTGATTTCTATTTTTAAAAGCCTAGGTTATCATTTCTATTATATTGTACAGCGTCCTTCATTCCTGCAGATTGACTTCAATCTGGCACGGTTTACTCTGTTTATAACCTGCGGTTCTCCAACCGGATTGACAAAACAAAGAATATATAGTCAGGATCTCTGAAGGCATAACCATGATGTGTTCAGTGATCTCTGGAAAGCTCTCCTTGCTTATAATCATGAGCAGAGCATTGCTGGATCAAACCAAGCTCCATATGGTCTAGTGTGCTTTGCAAAAAATCCAAGGTGCAAACTTGTGATAAACCACAGACTATAATTATTATTATCGTATGGCACTGTGTGTGGTATAGCCAGGAGATCCTAAGATTGTCTGGCAGCTGGAAGTTCTAGCTCTTTTAGCATAATGCACCACTAGGTGGTGAGCTAGACTTATTTTGGGGGGGGCCGAGAGAGTTCTGAGAGAACTGTGACTGACCCAAGGCCACCCAGGTGGCTTCATGTGGAGGAGGAGTGGGGAATCGAACCCAGCTCTCCAGATTAGAGTCCGCCGCTCTTAACCAGTACTCCAAACTGGCTCTCAACCACAGACTACCCTCTGCCTACCAGACTACCCTCTGGCTACAGAATATTATACTTCCTGCTCACTGCCACTTCTATACACATCTTTTGGAGAGGGGCCACAGCTCAGCAGATCATCTGCTTTGCCAGCAGAAGTTCCCAGGTTCGATTCCTGGCAATGCCAGTTAAAAGGATGGGAAAGGTGATGGGAAAGTCTGCTGCCCGAGAACCTGGAGTGCGGCTGCCAGTCGGGGCGGACAGTACAAACCTCAGGAGAGCAATAGTCTGAGTCAGTATAAGGCAACTTGTGAAGGGTTGTGGCTCGGGGGTAGAATATCTGCTTTGCATGCAGAAGGTCCCAGGTTCAAACCCCGATAGGTGACAGGAAAGCCTGGACAGCTGCTGCCAGTCAGACTATACTGACTTTGATAATCCTAATGGCCTCAGCATAAGGCAAGCTTTGTGTCTGACATCCAAAACCTTTTTTCTGAGAGTAGCAGAGTGTGGGAAAGGTGATCTATAGGAGCGGGCGACTCAAAGGAGGCAGCTGTTCGCACTTGCTTTTCATTCAGCAGTAGTGCTGGGGTGCAGTCCCAGTGCTGGAAGCAACTAGCTGGACTGAGCCCTGGCGCAACAGAATACTGTGAACTGTAATCCCCTTTCTCCTGTACTGGACACCCTGCAGTTTCCTCAGAAAAAACGGCTGCAGAGAACCTTGTGTACCATATCGCCCTCTAGTGCCCATACTGGCACACTTTGTTCAAGAGAAATCCCTGCCAAAGAGCCATCCTTCTGTCCCTGGAGATCAAGGTAGATTCAGGTGGGTAGACATGTTGGTCTGAAGCAATAGAACAGAGTCTGTGTCCAGTGGCACCTTTAAGACCAACAAAGTTGGATTCTGGGTATAAGCTTTCGTGTGCATGAATAGCTTATTTTTGTTGTGGACTTTTGTTGGCAGGGTGATGTCTCTACTTTTTATCATGCTGTTTAGGTTCGCCATCGCTTTCCTAGAATTAAACTTTGTTGATTTTAAAGGTGCCACTGGACTCAAACTTTGTTCCACTGGAAATCAAGATAATTCATACTATGGTATTCCCCATTACGATGTATGGACGTGAAGGCTGGATAGTGGAAAAAAGCTCATATGAAGAAAACAGATTCATTTGAAATGTCGCGTCAAAGGAGAGTCTTACAGATACCGTGCAGCGGACCACCAAAAAGTAGATCACATTGAGCCTGAACTCTTCCTAGAAGCTAAAATGACTGAGGTTATTGTACTTTGGTCACATCATGAGAAGTCAAGAGTCTTCTCCAGCACCATAGTTCAAAAGAATCTATTCTTCTGCGCTCGGCCTTCCTTATAGTCCAACTCTTGCAGCCATACATGACTACTGGGAATACCATTGCTTTGACCATGCGGACTTTTGTTGGCAGGGTGATGTCTCTACTTTTTATCATGCTGTTTAGGTTCGCCATCGCTTTCCTAGAATTAAACTTTGTTGATTTTAAAGGTGCCACTGGACTCAAACTTTGTTCCACTGGAAATCAAGATAATTCATACTATGGTATTCCCCATTACGATGTATGGACGTGAAGGCTGGATAGTGGAAAAAAGCTCATATGAAGAAAACAGATTCATTTGAAATGTCGCGTCAAAGGAGAGTCTTACAGATACCGTGCAGCGGACCACCAAAAAGTAGATCACATTGAGTTTGAACTCTTCCTAGAAGCTAAAATGACTGAGGTTATTGTACTTTGGTCACATCATGAGAAGTCAAGAGTCACTGGAAAAGGCAATAATGCCAGGAAAAATTAAAGGCAGGAGAAGAAGACCCAACATGAGATGGGTTGACTCGGCCAAGGAAACAGCCCTCTGTTTGCAAGACCTGAAAATGGCTGCTAATGATAGGATGTTGGGAGCACTCACTGGAGAAGACCCTGGTGCTGGGAAAGATTGAAGGTCAAAGAAGACGGGGATGGCAAAGGATGAGATGGTTAGACAGTGTCATAGATGCAACGAACATGAAATTGAGCCAACTTCAGAGGACGGCGGAAGACAGGAAGGCCTGGAGTGATCTGGTCCATAGGGTCGCAAAGAGTCGGACTCGACTGTGCTACTGACCAACAACAACAATTTGTAGGTTTGCCATAAGTTGGCAGTGACTTGATGGCACATAACTCACACAAAAGCCAGGGGCACCATGTTGAGAGTTAGCATGTCGTAGTGGTTAGAGGGTTCCACTAGAAATGGAGAACTCTGTGGTTCAAATCCCCACTGAGTCACTCTCAGCCCAGAGAGTACCTGACCTAGATAGCCCAGGCTAGCCCGATCCCATCAGAGCTTGGAAGCTAAGCAGGGTCGGCCTTGGCGACTAGTCGGAAGGGTGAGTTCCCAGGAATACCAGGGTCGTGACGCAGAGGCAGGCAATGGCAAACCACCTCTGAAACATCTCCTGCCTTAAAAACATCTAGCTTGCCTCCTAGTGGTGCAGAACGCTAAAAGAGCTAGAACTTCTGGCTGCCAGACAATCTTAGGATCTCCTGGCTATTCTACACACAATGCCATACATTAATAATAATTATTAATTAGCCTAGAGAGAGTGACTCACGAGCTTGCTGTCAGGGTAAAACAGGGGAGGGAGGACATTTGCAGTTTGGCCTGTGGCTTCTTGGAGGAAGGGTGGGATTCAGATGCAAAGAAACAGAGGTTACGAGAGACTTCTGAGGCTGACTCTTATTCTGAGTCGGACCAGGAGTCCATGAAGGTCAGCATGGTCCACTTTGACTGGCAGCAGCTATCCAAGGTCTCTTGCGTCACTCTTCCCCTGTTGCTTTTAGCTGGAGAGGCCTGGGATCGAACCTGGGACTCTCTGCTTGCAAAGCAAATCCTCTACCATGGAGCCACAACCCCTCCTGTCGCTGCAGGGCACTGTGACGTGCCCCAGTTTTGGAAGAACACTGCCACTAAGACATGGCCTCTTCTTGATGCAATTGTAAAACCCAGCCTAATTCAAAACCTAGTCAATATTTTTTATTCGCCAGCAGCCCACGCGGTGTTCCTGGCGTGCCCGTGGCTCATCACGTGCCTAGACCACGATGGCTCCTGGTTTCTTCCTGCAGGACTGAATGATGCTGAGGAACATCAGGAAGACCAGGAACATGGACATCCCCACTACCAGCGCCTCAACGATGGAGTAGGTGCTGGCCAGCCCTCCAGTGAGTGGGAAGGTGCGGGGGGCGGTGACCAGAAACTTGCCCACCAGATGCCCGTTGACGTAACACTGGTAGAAAGTGCTCTGCGAGCGGTTCTGGAAGGAGAGGCGGAGGATCCCACCGCCGGTCGCCTCATCCAGGCTGTGGGAGCTGCTGTTCTGCTGGAGAAGTTGGAGACGCGTCAACGCTGTGGAACCTTCCTGCCAATAAACGGGGCTGAAGAGAAGGAAGAGAATGTGGTGGATGCTGATGGAATCCATGCAGCATTTCACGGGCAAGATATAAAGGTGTCACTGCCCAGGGGGGGTACACTTGGGCTTCCGTACCAAACCACTCTTGGATATTGTAACTCTGCATGCAAGAGGATCTGGGAGGGAAGGGTTTAAGAGGATTCTAACTGGGGTGCACTTGGCAGTTGGCCCCGCCCTCTCCTCGGTTAGCTGGTGAGCCTCTGACCCTTACTGGCCTTCCAAGTTGGCCCCACCCTCTCCTCGGTTAGATGGTGAGCCTCTTTGACCCTTACTGGCCTTCCGTTTCATTTTATATAGGACTTCTCTTCTCTGTCTTACCTGGGCTTGGAGCCAGTGTCCCCTCTAAGCTGAGTTAGTGTGAGCTAGCTCACAGTTTTTTAGCCTCCGGCTCACACCTTTTTGTCTTAGCTCAGGAAGGATGGCTCCAGAGCAAACTAATTGATGCAGTAGCCAAATCGCTCACTCGCAGCTTTAATGCCAGTAGCTCACAAAGTAGAATTTTTGCTCACAGGACTCCACAGCTTAGAGGGAGCATTGCTTTGGAGCTGTAGCAAGTTAACCTTTCTTGAAGTTAATCTGTTCACAATAAGTTAAATGTCCCTACATAGATATGTCATGTAAGAGGTGCTTATAGTTTTGTAAATAAAATTTCTTTCTCTCGTTACCATCGGAGTCAGACCATCTTTGTAATTTGTTTGAACAGCATTTTTCCTTTAACTGGGAAATGTGGAGGACTCGGGATACTGCCGTAAAGCTTCTGTGCTTCCAAGTCAAATGATTTTTTAAATATTTAACCCTTGCTTACGACTGCTTTCCAGACTACAGAGAAAACGGCTGCTTCAGAGAGAGGACTCTATGGGCATTATACCCTGCTAAGGTCTCTCCCTTCCCCTCCCCAAACCCCTCCCTCCCAGGCTCCATCCCCAAAATCTCCAGGGATTTCCCAACCTAGAGCTGTCTACCCAAAGCCTGGGCTATCCATTATACTTCTCATTATACTTGTCAAAAATATCCAAAAGGTGCAGGGCTGTTTTTGGGCAGGAACGCACAGGAATTGAGTTCCGGCTGGCTCCCAAGTTGGCCACGCCCAGCAGGAACTCATTAGCATAATAGGCCATACCCAACAGCAGAAACTCATTAGGATTGGCTACATTAGGGGTGTGTGGCCTAACATGCAAAGGAGTTCCTGCAACAAAAAAAAGCCCTGGGTTTTGACAACAAACAAGGTAAACAGAATAAGAAGCAAAAGGTGGGTGTGGCTGGATGACCAGACTTCTGGTAACATGGGGGTGCGGCCTAATATGCTAATGAGTGGTGCAGTCATGGGGTGTGGCCTAATATGCTAATGAGTTCCTGCTGCTGGGTGTGGCCTATTATGCTAATGAGTTCCTGCTGGGCTCTTTCTACCAAAAAAGCCCTGAGAAGGTGGATTGTTACAACAGAGCAATCTCCAACTGCACGAGGATCCAGATGTCGCCCAGGGCAGGCTCTCCAGCCAAGCACAAGGAGAGGTGCAGAGACTAAGGTCGTCAGCCTCCAAGTGGGGCCTGGGGATCTCCCGCTTTTATGACAGATCTCCAGCTGACAGAGATCAGCTCCCCTGGAGAAAATGGCTGCTTTGAAGGGTGGACTCTGTGGCATTGGACCATGCTGCGGCCCCTCCCCTCCCCAAACCCCACCGTCTCCCAGATCCAACCTGTGGTGTATTCAATCTGACCAAAGTATGTATGTGAACTCTGTCATTGAAACACCATGTGAAGCTTTCATCCTGGGCTGGGATCCTAATCCCTCACTTGTAATTGGTAGCCCAGGAAGAGCCGACCAATCACCAACAGCCAGTTCCAACAGCGGGAACTATTGTGATTGGACTTTATCCCTGCAACCTCATAGGTTGGTACTTGTATAGTAGGCGTGGCTATATTAGCCGGGAGAGTTTAAAAGTGGGACAGCTTCAATGTAAAAGCTGTTCTGGCTATTCATGTCAATATGTTTGGAGTTGAGTTACGAGTTGCTGAATAAAGCTGATCTTTTGCTGAAATCACTCTCTGAATCTTTGTTAAGTAACCGACTTAACACAACCCCAAAGTCTCCGGGTATTTTCCAACCCAGACCTGGCAACCCTATATCCTGATACCTCCCCTATGGCCTAGGCTGCTGAGGGTGAGGTGGGGGGGACTACAGGAGCTCAGCTTGGGCTAAGAATTGTGTTGGCCCCCATGTTGGGTGTCGTTTGTTTTTAGTAACAGAATACCCGGAACCAGCCGTATCCCAGTACCCTTGCTCAGGCCTCGTGGATGAAATGAAGGCGTGAGGCTCACTGGCTTGACCGAGGAGGGGGCGTAGGATTCTGAGCCTGAGAGCCCTACCTGTAGATGGAAGAGGTTGGACAGCGCAAGTAGGCGGTGTCCTGGAAACTGGGGTGGTAGGTGGTGTAGATGAGCAGCGGCACTACGTTGGGCTCCTCCTTGGCAAGGGGGTAGGACTCATCGCAGGGGACCTGGCAGGCTTCCACTCTTAGCTCCGGCCCCCGTTTGGGCAGCGTTGGGTGCTTCCAGCCGACCATGCCGCATGGCAGCGGCCGTCCCATGTGCGGTTCTTTCCCAGCGACCACCTGGGCGTAGCAAAACCCAACCTGCTTCCTTTCGCCGGGGCGACCGCAGCGATCGCAAGGCTGCCAGGAACCCCAGGAGGTGAACAGCCTGGCCCGCACCCCGTCTCCTAGGTCGGCCGTGGTGTTGCCCAGGGCGGTCTCCCCAAGGCTGGCGTGTGAGACTTGGATGCTGTCGGCATCCTGGAAATCGACTTGGTAATAGGCCAGCGTGGCATCGCCCGTGTGGCAGGTGTACAAGCCGGAGTCCCCCACGCTGGGGCTCGGGATATAGAGGTTGCCGGCCAAGAGCCGGGACTTCAGTTGCAACCTTCGCAGACTGGTGTGGCTGACCGGGGGCCTAGGTTTGCTCCCGGAGCGTAGGAAAGTGACAGGTCGCTCGTCAATCTGGGCCGGATCAAGGTACTGCCAGGTGATAAAGACTCCGAGCAAGCCATGAGGGCAACGCAGGATCACCGGGTTGTCAGAGATGAAGGCCAGCGTGCAGACATGGCCGGGGACACACCGCGGCCCTAGCGAGTGGCCCTCGAACAAGATTCCTTTGGTTACGGCCAAGGTCAGGCTGAGGAATAGACCCACAATAGCTGCCCAAGAGGACATGGCCGGCTGGGCTCTGACACACGAGGGAGGAGTGGAGAAGACAACTCGGCTGACCTCACTGTGACGTCACCGCCGAGGTGAGCCAGAGGATGAGGTCATAATGGGCCGTAAGTAATCCAAGCCCAGTGTTTTGAAAGACCGTGTCAGATCAGATGCTCTTAAACGTATGCAGAGTTGGGAATTATCTCCGCTCCTAGTCTTTTCCAGCGTGGTGGAACGATTACAGTGTGGGGTCATGGCCTGGGAGACCACAGTTCAAACCCTTGTTCTGCCATGGGAGCTTTCTGGGTGTTGGGGCAGTTGTACAAGCAGCCGAACCTACCTAGGGGTTGCCAACTCAGGGTTGGGTGGGGATGCCAACTTCTAGGTGGAGCTTGGAGATCTCCTGCAATTACAACCGATCTGGAGAAAATGGCTGCCTTTGGAGGGCGGAGTCTACGGCGTTATACTCCACTGAGGCCCTGCCCCTCCCCAAACCCCACCCTCTCCAGGCTCCACCCCCAAATCTACTGAAATTTCCCAACCTAGAATTGGCAACTCTAGGGCTGGGAAATTTCTGGGGATTTGGAGGTGGGACCAGGGGAGTATGGGGTTGTGGGGAGGGGCAGGACCTCAGCAGGGTATAAATGCCATACAGTCCACCCTCCAAAACTGCCATTTTCTCCAGATCAGTTGAAATTCTGGGAGATCTCCAGGCCCCACTTGGAGGCTGACAGACCTGAACCTACCCGACAGGGTTGTGGTGAGGATAAAATGGAAGCAAGGAGAACAATGTGTTGGAGTGAGCGATTCAGCATGCCTGGACATTGGGGGTGGTGGTGCTAGATCACTCTAAGGGTGCGTTCAGGCGGGCCATTTAAGCCGGCATAAACTCGTCCGGTTGGAACCGGAGCAGTTTGATCCGGAAGAAACGTGATCACACTCACCTCCTGGCTGTGCAGCACATCACGATATGGCCGTTCACACTACTGACGCGCAGCAGTGTGCGTCGGCGGGTTTAAATATATTTTTTTTACATTTTGCACATGCGCATAGGCAGCCATCCACAGAGTTGAGATCTTCGCGCAGGCGCAGAACACCCCGTCCTGAGAAGCGTGCCCTGAAGCAAAGACTTCCCTTTAAATTTTTACAGTGAAAAGGGCCTCCGTGAGGTCCCAGACTCGTCCGCAGCCTAACACTAAGCATCTTTTTTTGTTTGTTTGTTTTACAAACGCCAGAGCGAAACTTCGCCCAAGCACACATCAAGGAGGCTAAAAAGTGGAAGCCTCGAGCTTCCGAATGGAAGTGGCTCTACACCGGTGGAGAGTGATCAGACGGGGATAATGCGGCTAGAATCGGAGCACTCAGGATACCACCACTTGGGGACCTAGTAGCAGAATACACCGGTTTAAAGGGTGTTTGCAACGGTTAGGGACGGAAGGCAGATGTTGGCTGTGTGATCGCGTGTACGTACTCAGATTCTAACCGGCTCGTATACCAGCTCAAATGCCCCATATGAACGCACCCTAAGTGTGTATAGGTGTTACACCCTTGAATGGGATGCCTCTCTTTGTCTTAACCTGGTAGTTGCCCTGTTACCCCTCTTCTCTTTATCGCTTTGTCCTCCCCCCCCCTTCACCATGGCCTTCCTTGGAGACACATGTCTCTGCAGGTCTCTTTTGTAGAGACAATGTCCTCATGATGCCGGACAAGGTGCCCATTTGTGACAGGGAAAGGACTCTTTAGATCAGGCTCTCTTCTTTGCCACCTGAATGTGAACTGGATCTACTTGAATAAATAGAAGCAGGGCTATTTTTGGGCAGGAACGCACAGGAACAGAGTTCCGGCTGGCTTCCGAGCTGGCCACGCCCAGCAGGAACTCAGTAGCATAATAGGCCACACCCAACAGCAGAAACTCATTAGGATTGGTTACATTAGGGGTGTGTGGCCTAACATGCAAAGGAGTTCCTTCTACAAAAAAAAGCCCTGGGTTTTGACAACAAACAAGGTAAACAGAATAACAAGCAAAAGGTGGGTGTGGGTGGATGACCACACTTCTGGTAACATGGGGGTGCAGCCTAATGTGCTAATAAGCTGTGCTGTCAGGGTTGTGGCCTAATATGCTAATGAGTCCCTGCTGTTGGGTGTGGCCTATTATGCTAATGAGTTCCTGCTGGGCTTTTTCTACAAAAAGAGCCCTGAATAGAAGTTTACCTTTCCCCCAAGATACACCAAATGAGAAGGGAGCACTCACTGGAGAAGACCCTGATGCTTGGAAAGATTGAAGGTCAAAGAAGACGGGGACGGCAAAGGATGAGATGGTTAGACAGTGTCATCGATGCAACGAACATGAAGTTGAGCCAACTTCAGAGGATGGCGGAAGATCGGAAGGCCTGGCGAGAGCTCGTCCATGGGGTCGCGAAGAGTCGGACTCGACTGTGCGACTGAACAACAAAAATTACAGCAGACATAAGCACAGAGTCTTTCACAAAACACGTCCCCCAAAGAAAACTAAAAGGAAAAACAAAAGCGACTGCTCCATAATAATAAAACCTAAAAGGAGAACAAGGGACACATTTCATACACACACAAAAAGCAAAATAACAGAACACACACACACTGCCATTTGGGTTGGAAGCTAATTATTTATGATTTATCAGTCGGAATACATTTGCATCTCACCTCTCTGTTTTTCTGTGGTGGATGCCAATCTCTCCCTACCCCCCACCCCTGCCCTGTCAATCCTAACCTACTGCTGACCAAAGATGGGAAGATTACTGAAGGAAGAAAAAGAGGAAAGGGAAGGACTCTGCTGATGTAATGGAGGTATGACAATGAGCTGTGATTTGGGGAAGTCACGTATGAATCTCACCAGGGGACATTTTGTAGAAAAAGAGGTGCAGGAGTTCATTAGCATAACTCATTAGCATAACTTATTTGCATATGCCACACACCCCGACATCACCGGAAGTGTGTCAGAAGGCAACACCCACC
>NW_015170323.1:232485-233514 GCF_001447785.1 Gekko japonicus | reverse complement strand
GGGGGGGGGGGGAACGTGCAGATCTGTCCTCGCAGAGGAGGGAGAGCTTGTACCTGAATAAAACTTGGTCTTAAAGGTGCCACTGGACTGTTTTGTGTCGGGGGGCCGGGGGGGCCCTCTGCAATTTACCTGGCTGTTTCTTGCTCTGACTGAGGGCTGCTGGGAGCAGGGGGTGGGTCTTGTTGCATGTGCCCGCCTCCTGGGCTATTTACTGCCAGAGCTCCGCTCCTGTGTGCTCCTGCAGGAAATGACCCCTGAATCTCACCTCAGCCAAAAATACAAAAAACCCCAAAACCAACAAGGGGCCTTAGGCAAAGTTATATCCAGGGAGAGGGAAGTAATCAATGCTGTCCTTCCTTACAGGGCTGTTGTGTATATCACTGGGATAATATATGTAGTTTGAGCCCTGGAAATGTTACATACTAAGCATGATTAAGAACAACAGAAAAGGGAAGAGCAGAAAGGAACTATTTTTTAGCATCACACCTGGACGGCAGCCAACCCAGAATATCGGATCGCCGTTTAATGGATGGGGCTAGCTTTCCTGCAGGAGGTATTTGAGGAGCAGGTTCCCCTTGGTTCAATCCCTTGGTATCTACTATTAAAAGGATTGTAAATGATTTTTCCCTGCCGGGGTTTCAAGGAATCCCTTACCAATCAGACAAGAGAATGCTGAGCTAGATAGACCAACAGCCTGACTTGGTAGAAGACAACCTCATATATATTAGCCATTTGTTACCTAAAATGGGAGGAAGAGGGCAGGAACAAGGCAAATACGTACTCCAGTAGTGGTGTGAGGGAGGGGTGGCATTCAAATGTGTGTGTGTGTGTTAACAACGGCCGAGTTCAGACTGGCAGTTTGAAGCGGGAGGGAGTCGTGGCAAAAAAGACCTGGAACAAACTGTTCCGGGTTTTCCCGTTCACACTGCAGCGACTGATGCGGGAGCATACCGGGGAGGAGGCACAAGGGAGCGTTCACACTGTTGGCCCGCCTTGGCTGTAAGGCGCGGCCAGAGGTCATTTCGGGGG
>NW_015170323.1:205205-232421 GCF_001447785.1 Gekko japonicus | reverse complement strand
AGAGGGAGGGTAAGTTGCTTCCTCCCTGCCTCTCCCCACCCCTGCCTGGGGCCAGGGAGGGCCTTCGCAGGGCTTCCTTGCACTCCCGCCAGCCTTGCAGGTCCACTGCCGGGCCCCTCATGGGTCTCGGCAGTGGAGCTGCAAGGCCGGCGCCGGCAGCCGGGACCGTTGGGGGCGGGTTGTGTGGCCTTATGACACACTTCCGGTGATGTCAGGGGGTGTGGCCTTATGACACACCTCCGGTGATGTCAGGGGGTGTGGCATATGCTAATGAGTTATGTTCATGGGTTCCCCTAGCTTTTTTCTATGAAACGACCCCTGGGCGCGGCTATAAGGCGCAGCTTTCTTTTTGGTAATCTGGAGCTATGTGCTTAAGCGCACAAGAAAAACGCAGCTTTCAGCGTTCACACTTTATTGGTGCGGGATGGACACGGGATAATCGCGCTTTCCAGGGTTTGATACCACTTTCACCAGGTATCTTTTAAACTCAGGAGGGAAGCGTTACAAGACGGGTTGAGTACGGCTGGGGACAGATGTGCCTGTGTGAACAGCCCCTTTAATCCGGTTGTGAAACATTTCTGGCTCGTGCCTATATCGGGGCAAACTGCCAGTCTGAACTCGGCCAAAGTTTGAGAAACTAGTGGTGGATAGGATTACCCGACCTCGAGCAAGGCCTGGAGTTCTCCCAGAATTATAACTGACTTCCTCCAGACTACAGATCAGTTCTTCGGTGGACATGGAACTTTGGAGGGCAGACTTCGATGGTACACCACAGATTTTACCTTCTAAGTCTACAGTACAAGGTCTACAAGAAATGGAAATTTTAGAGTGTTGTCACCGATGCTCCTTCTAAGCTGTGGAGTCTTGTGAGCAAAAATTCAACTTTGTACACTACTGGCATTAAAGTTGTGAGTGAGCAAGGTGGCCACTGCATAAATCAGCTTGCTTTGGAGTCATCCTTTCTAAGCGGAGACAAAAATGTGTGAGCTGGAGGCTAAAAAACTGTGAGCTAGCTCACACTAACTCAGCTTAGAGGGAACACTGGTTGCCACATTCCCACTGAGTCCCATTCCCTTCCTAGGTACTGTCCTCAAACCTCCAGGAATCGGCAACCCTGGTGGCAGACCATGGCTACAGACATTAGTTTTGTTGTCATTCTTCAGTTTTTAAAGACTGCTCTTTTTAAAGGGAAAGGGGCTGTGGCTGAGTGGTACAGCTTCAGCTTTGCACGCAGAAAAGTCCCAGGTTCGAGCCCTGGCATCTCTCGTCCAAAGGCTCAAAGGAGCAAGTGATGTGAAAGATCTTGACCTGAGACCCTGGAGAGCTGCTGCCAGCCTGTGCTGACAATCCTGACCCCGAGGGACCAAGGGTCTGACTCAGTATAAAGCAGCTTCATGTGTTCAGGGCTGCAATCCAATGCATGCTGAACTCAATCGAACTGCCGCTTGTGTGATCCGTCTTGGATGTATGGAGAAGTAGCACTCTGCCTGTGTAACGCTGTTCTTGCAAGGGGTAAGCAAACATATGATCTCACACATCATATATATAGGATATGACTAATGGAGAGACACTTGAAAGGAGAAGGTGTGGTGGAGTAATCCTGGACTTTCATTGAAGCCCTGCCCTGTTTTCCTTTTTGTTACCCAGTAATCTTTCGGGATATTTGTCACATGAAGTCTTCCCACTCAGTAGTACGCAACCTGATCCCCGTGTTTGTTTACTCAGAAATTTCAGTAGGGCTTACTTCCAAGAATGATGAATGTAAAATAGCAGCCTTAGAAATAAAAAAAGCTGGTATTTCTTGGCACAGAGATATAGCAATAGCTCTGGGATGTGTTGAATTCAGACACAATCGAGGAAAGTATAGACAGCATTGAGGATAGCGGTACTTGGCAATTGCTCTAGTTTTGCTAAGTTAGTTAACACCTGCAATTGAAAAGGAATCCCCATCCCAGGTGGCATCAGACTTCCTGATGAATTCTAATTTGGCACTATCACACTGGAGTTTCCCTTTGAAGTTATTTTGCTGGAGAAATGGCGATGTAGTTCAGAAACGGTAGGTCCTGGGAGTGAAAGTGTTTTTTGTATTTTTGGAAGCGGTTTCATGTACAAAAGATGAAAGGTTTTTAAAAGTTTAGACTGAAAATAAATGGTAGGCATGATTCTTGAATTGGTTTTGGATGTGCGTAGAAAACATCCACTACAGTCTTTCATCTCTGTTTACATTTTTCTTCCTGTCTCTTCCCTTTCCTCCGTCCCATTTTCAGCTCTTACTTTCTAAGGAGTGGCAACATTTTGGAACAGCAAGAACAGAAGTTATTTCTGGGAAGTTGCCAGTAAATGCTTGCCTGTCTTAATTACACGTAATGGGTGTGTTGTAAATAAGACACATTTCCAAAATGTAGAGTTGCCAGCTCCGGGTTGGGAAATACCTGGGCGTTTTTGGGGTGGAACTTGAAGGAGGTGGAGTTTGGGGAGGGGAGGGACTTCAGTGGATGTAATGCCATAGAGTCCATTTTCCAAAGCCGCCATTTTTTTCCCAGGTGAATTGACCTCTGTTGCCTGGAGGTCAGTTGTAATCCCAGGAGATCTCCAGTGACTACCTGGAGGTTGGCAGCCTTGCAAATGTCTATCCCACTTCTCAGAAACCAACACAAGAAATCAGGGGTCATTTCGTAGAAAGAGAGGTGTGGGAGCTCATTAGCATACCTCATTAGCATAACTTATTTGCATAGGCCACACCCCCTGACATCACTGGAAGTGTGTCAGAAGGCAACACCCACTGCTCAGGCTCCACTGGACTGTTTTGGATTGCTAGCTATTGCGGGGGGGGGGACGCGCAGATCTGTCCTTGCAGAGGAGGGAGAGCTTGTACCTGAATAAAACTTGGTCTTAAAGGTGCCACTGGACTGTTTTGGACCGGGGGGCCATGGGGGTGACTCTGCAGCTTACCTGGCTGCTTCTTGCTCTGACTGAGGGCTGCTGGGAGCAGGGGGTGGGGCTTGTTGCATGTGCCCACCCCCTGGGCTCTTTACTGCCGGAGCTCCACTCCTGTGCGCTCCTGCAGGAAATGACCCCTGCAAGAAATTGTAAATGGCAAGATCATGAAATGCAGGAAGCGCAAGGTGAAATGAACCTATGTTAAATTTAAATGTATTCACGAAAAATACAGAGGCAAATGTGCAATTCAGGGACTGGAAACTAAGCTGGGTCAGACCTGGTAGCTGTTTGCTAGGGTTGCCAACTCTGGCTTGAGAAACACCTGTAGATTTTCAGGGTGGAGCCACAGGAGGGTGGGGTCTGTGGAGAAACTTCAGTGTAGTGCCAGAGAGACTGCCTTCCAAAGCGGCCATTTCCCCCCCAGGGTAACCGATCTCTGTCTCCTTGAGGTCAGTTGTAATCCCAGGAGATCTCCAGCCACCACCTGGGGCCTGGCAACCCTTGGACCACCAAAGAAGACCAGGGTTGCTGTGCAATGGAAAGTGCTCATTTTTTGCTCATAATACTGCCCAGTTAGCCACGTGCGGCGTTATGGCCCCCCCCCCAAGTAAAAAAGAAAGAAGTAAACAATTAAATTCAACATCTGTGTGGACATATTAGTGTTTTGTCTCTTTGTGATAATATTGTACACTATTCTTGATAGCAGGGCTTATTGGAATGTTTCATGTTTATAGACTGTACCTATCGGCTATTATCTTATAACGGCTGTGGGTTATGTGATTTCATTACTTCTGTTGTTTTGTTAGCTTGTATTCTGTAATATGTATTTGAATTCAATAAAATCTTTTTGATTTTTTAAAAAAATCTCTGGTTGATAATTTTTTTACTTGTGTCTGCATATTAAAAGTTTAAGCCCAAACTAAGGCTGCTAACTCCTGCTTGAGAGAAATTCCTGGAGATCAGAGAGTGCAGTCTGAGGAGAGCAAGTTTGGGGAGTTCAGGGGGAAGAAGTCTCTATGGTATACCTCCCAAATTGTCTATCCTCCCAAGTTGTCATTTTCTCCAGAGGAATTAATCTCGGTAGTGTGGTAATCAGATGTAATTCCAGAAGAACTAAACTCCGGGCCTCACTTTGAGATTGATAATCCCATTTTATCCTCCCCCCAGGGAAGCTGGGAATTTTACAGCAAAAAACACCACCATAATCAGGAAAGTAGCTGACATTCAGTGACCCCAGTTTGCAAAAACAAAGCTCTGTTCTTATTCAATTTAAACTATGACATCCCCACTCCGATTTTTTAAAATGAGTTGCTGACCAATGGAATAGCCTCGTGGCTCAACAGCCCTGATCTGGTCACCCAATCAGTCACGGCCTTTGGCACTTTTAAAAACCTCCCGTTCCCCTTATCTCTCCTGAGCGTTCCGAGGCAGTACCTGGGCGAGTCTACTTTCCTGTTAAGGGGAGGAATGGGCTGAACAAACTTTACCTACACCACCCCTTTCCCGACTCGATTGGCTGGTGCTGAATACATTACCCTAAGGGCTGAGGCGAAACCACCTTCATAATAGGGGGGAGGTGACACACAGGTGAGGTTCAGTTTTCCCCCTCTCCCGTTCATCCTCCTCGGTACACGAGAGGTCAGTGGCTAAAAAAACCAATAACACACACCCCGCTTTCCAAGTTTTGCAAGAACTGCCTCAGGAGTTTGCTTTCCTCCTCACTGTCCCCCCCCCCGCGGGGCGGAGTTGGTAGTGTCCGCCCTCTGGGACGAGGTGCCGCCAGCGATAGCTGCACCTGAGGCACGCGCAGAGTCCAGAGGGAGGCTCGGAGTCAAGTTGGTTTGCGGACGGACGTCGAGGAAAGGCGAGGCGGGAGGGGACGCACAAAAAAAAGTTCCGTGGAGGCTGAATCCACTCGAGGGGCTTTTCGATTCGCGCGCCCTCCCGCCTCCCCCCCTCTGCCTGCGGACCGCTTCTCAAGTCCGTGCGAGGGGAGGGGGGAAAGAAGCAAGAGAAGAAAGCCATGGAGGGTCGGGCGACACCGCGGCCGGCCATGCTGCCCCTTCTGTGGTGCCTGAGTAGCGTTTTGATCTTCGGTAAGTACACTTTGTGAGGGAGCGGGCGACGAAACACCCACCCCGTCTCGCCCCTCCACCCGCCTCTGAGGGGTCCTCCGCCTTGTCCCCCGGGGTCTCCCGCCTAGGGTGCAGGGGAGGGGGAAACTCGGTCGCTGATTGGCTGAAGGGGGCAGTTGTGCGTTCGCCCTCGTTCTCTGGGGCGCCAAAGGAATCCGCATGGGGGAAGGGTCTGGATCCTGGAATAATATTTTGGGATGTCCAGCGCTTCCCGAGGGGAGGGGGCCCTTGGTCACTTTCTTTTAGCGGGCGCGCCTGCCTCTTTAAATCGGCGTGACAGGCAGTGGTTCAACAGGTGCTGCCTTTGTGGGCCTCGAGATCGCGCGAGTGGGGAAGATACTCAACAGGTGCACGTTCCTCTTCGGTCACCTGTATGTTGCCAAAGGCTGCACCGGTTGAACTATGGCCTGTTGCATGGCTTTAAAAAAAAAAAAAAAAAAAAAAGCTGTGTCAGGGATTTTCCACTCTGGGAAAGAAGGCCAGAGTTGACATGAGACTCTGGGGTTGTTGGTTTTTTTTTGGCTGGGGGAGCTCTCCCCGGGCTGGCCTTGTCACAGAGGCGCTCAAATCGCTAAGCGAACAGAGGCCGTGGTGGCAGGATTGTTCCGCTTGCCTCCATTTCCTGGCTCCGCCGCTTCTCTGGAAGGGTGTGAGGTGTGTTTCTGTTTGCTGTGTGCCCTGGGGTGCCTTGTGGGTAGCTCTTAACAATGGTTGAGAATACTTGACCCTGCTTGGGTTTCTCAGACAAGTTCCTAGGTTTGTGTTGTGTAAAAACCCACGTTTCTCGGTGCCTTCCTTGCTATTCGAGAACTGGAAATGTGATGTTACAACAGGGAGTGTGCAGGCCCTGGGGGGGGGGGTCTGCTGGGGTGGTCTTCTTCCTCTTCTGTGCTTCACCTCACGCCATGGCCTTTTTAATCCTCTTTTGTAGCCCCTTTCGAAGGCCGGGAGGCTGCCCCTCCTCCCCTGCTTTTCCATACTCTGTCCCCATCTGAAATATAGAACATAATCCTCTTCCTCTTCTGTTTCTTCAACACCACCCTGTTTTGTTGGAGATCTGGTTGTTGCCCTCCTTTCCCCCATTTTTCCTCCCTCTGCCTCACATGTGGGCTCATTTCCCTTGCTTTGTCTGCAGGGTTGCCAGCTCTCCACCTGGAAATATGTCCTTTACTTTTAAAACTCCCAATGCGTTTGGAGATGAGGTAGCCACAACTTTCACTTATTCTGTCCTGCTTTTTTTTTCTACTTTAAAGACCCTCATGACAGGTCGAGGGGGGGGGTAAGTGGTAGTACCAAGTGGAGAACCTGCCATTGCCCCGTTGCCCCAGTACAGGGTAAGTCTCCAGGCTGAGACATGGCAATCTGGCTTACCTGTGCTGAAAGGCTTGTGCCTAAGGAAGGTCAGCCGTCTTGACCATCTGAAGCCGCTCCCTACCTGATGAATTCCTGGAAGCCCCGTGCCAGCAGTATGTACTGTGCTAGGTCCCTAAATACATCCTGCTTCTGGGGCAAGAGCTGGTGTTGTTGACAGAGTAGATCGGACTCAAGGACAAATTCCATTGTGGGGGTCTCGGAGAGGGGTTGTGGTGTAACAATTGAGGGTTTCTTCCACGTGGTAAGTCACCAGTTCCAGTCCTTTGCAATGCCGGTTAAAGGATCCCAAGGGGCAGGGTGGGGCAGTGTTAGGAAAGTCCTTTCTCTCCCAGAGACCCTGTGTTATGAAAAATATTACGTTCAGTGGCCCAATTGGGGTGACTCAGTATAAATCAACTTCATATGCTCAGGGATCAGGAGACTTCAGGGATCGTCTCAGTTCCTCTTTTCCAGTGTTCACGGCCCGTATGTTGCAGGGCAGGGTGTATCCTTGCACATTAGCCTTGTTCTTCAAAGGTAAACATGCAGCTCGGTCCCTAACTCCTTCTGGGAAGCCCTGGTTTCATGGCCTCTGGGGTAAGGTGGTACTTGGACGGAGCACTGATCCCCGTGTCTGAATGCAGAAGTCTAGGTTGGAGGTGCGGCCGTCTGCGGGGGAGCATAATTATTTTTTCTCTCCGGAAGAGTGATGTCTGATCTGGCTGGTGTGGCAGCGGTGACACAAGACGGCCGAAACTCCCTGCCCTTTGTGGGTGGGAGTTGATCTCTGCCAACCCCCGCCTCCCTTCAGGTTGGAGCGAAACCGCAGGAGCAAATAGACGGGAACCAGGAAGATTGCGAGTGCGCTGAATATGGGCATGCTTTGTTTCTGTGAGGATGAGGCGTCGATTGAAAACAAATATTTGTCCTGTTACTCAGACGGGAGAAAATGTAAAGGGTCAAAGGGAACCATGTTCCGCTTTTTCATTACTAACTGTGCGCAAGCTATTCATTGATAGGGTGGTGGAAAGTGAAAGCTGGTATGTCGTAGTGGTTAAGAGTGTCAGACTAGTATATGGGAGGCTCCAGGTTCAAATCCCCACTTGTGCCATGGAAGCTCTCTGGGTGACCTTGGGCCAGTCACCCTCTTTCGGCCTAACCTACTCCACAGGGTTGTTGAGAGCCAGTTTGGTGTAGTGGTTAAGAACGGTGGACTCTGATCTGGGAGAACTGAGTTTGATTCCCCACTCCTCCACGTGCAGCTGCTGGCGTGCCCTTGGGCAAGCCACAGTTCTCTCAGAGCTGTTCTCTCAAGAGCAGTTCCCTCGGAGCTCTCTCGGCCCCACCTACCTCACAGGGTGTCTGTCGTGGGGAAATTGTAAACCGCTCTGAGACTCCGAGTGAAGGGCGGGGTATAAATCCAATCTCCTCCTCTTCCTCTTCTTCTGATAAAATAGATGAATGATGCTTTGGGTCCCCACTGAGGATAAAAGTGGAGTATAAGTGAATTAAATAAATAAGTGCTGTCAAGTCATCGTATGACTTACGGCCACCTCATTAGGTTTTCAAGGCAAGAGTGGGACAGAGGTGGCTTCCCATTGTCTACCATCCAGGTGCTAACCAAGGCTGACCATGCTTCACTTCTGAGATCAGATGAGGTCATGCTAGCCTGGGCCATCCAGATCGGGGCATCCATTAGTATAAGGGAAAGTGTAAAGGGTCAAAGGGAACCATGTTCCGCTTTTTCATTACTAACTGTGCGCAAGCTATTCATTGATAGGGTGGTGGAAAGTGAAAGCTGGTATGTCGTAGTGGTTAAGAGTGTCAGACTAGTATATGGGAGGCTCCAGGTTCAAATCCCCACTTGTGCCATGGAAGCTCTCTGGGTGACCTTGGGCCAGTCACCCTCTTTCGGCCTAACCTACTCCACAGGGTTGTTGAGAGCCAGTTTGGTGTAGTGGTTAAGAACGGTGGACTCTGATCTGGGAGAACTGAGTTTGATTCCCCACTCCTCCACGTGCAGCTGCTGGCGTGCCCTTGGGCAAGCCACAGTTCTCTCAGAGCTGTTCTCTCAAGAGCAGTTCCCTCGGAGCTCTCTCGGCCCCACCTACCTCACGGGGTGTCTGTTGTGGGGAGAGGAAGGGGAGGAGATTGTAAACCGCTCTGAGATGCCGAGTGAAGGGCAGGGTATAAATCCAATCTCTTCCTCTTCTTCTGATAAAATGGACGAATGATGCTTTGGGTCCCCCCTGAGGATAAAAGTGGAGTATAAGTGAATTAAATAAAGAAGTGCTGTCAAGTCATGGTATGACTTACGGCCACCTCATCAGGTTTTCAAGGCAAGGGAGGGACAGAGGTGGATTCCCATTGTCTGCCTCCACGTAGTGACCTTGGACTACCATCCAGGTAGTCTACCATCCAGGTACTAACCACGGCTGACCATGCTTCGCTTCTGAGATCAGATGAGGTCATGCTAGCCTGGGCCATCCAGATTGGGGCGTTCATTAGTATAAGGGAAAGTAAAGGGTTGTGCCTGGGACCTTTTGGGGGAGGGCAGAAGTTAGCCCTGACCTGTGGTTACCTGAGGTAAAGGGGCAAGGGACACAAAGCTCCAAAGACCGACTTGCTGACCACCACTTGCTGGTTAGCGTTCTTCGTTTACGTGCTTTGGTGCCTCTTTGCTGGATTGATAGTTACTGATATTGAGCAGTGCTCGGTGGGTAACTTGGAAGCAAGGGCACTGGCTTGCAAGTGGAATACGGAATGGCTCATCACTGGCCCGGCTTCATTTCTGTGCGAGGAAGCTGAGCAGTCCGGACGGGAGGAAAACGTCCTCATTCATGGTGGAAAGTGCTGTCAGGTCACAGCCGACTTACGGCGACCCCAGAGGGGTTTCAAGGCAAGAGACTAACAGAGGTTGGTTGCCACCGCCTGCTTTTGTGTTGTGACCCTGGATTTCCTTGGGGGGCTCCCATCCATGTACTAACCGGGGCTGACCCTACTTAGCTTCTGGGATCTGACAAGATCAGGATACTTTGGCTATCCAGGTCAGGGTGTCTTTATTCATGCAGGCTTGTAAATAGCCACTTATCTGGTTCCTTGTGGCAATTACAAATTGCATCTAGGCCAGGAAACCTGCGTATCTCTCTCCCCCCCCCCCAAGATGGTTGATGTGCTGTGAAGATACATCTCTGTGGGCAGGCTTACTAATTTTGTGGACCGTTTGATTTACTTTGCAAGTAGGTTGTTGCATTGCCAAAGAGGAGTTATTTTGTATGCATAAAATACCCAGTGAGCCAGTGCGGTGTAGTGGTTAAGAATGTTGGACTAGTATCTGGAAGGCCCCAAGTTTGAGTCCCAGCTGTGCCGTGAAAGCTCTCTGGATGACCTTGGGCCAGTCCCACTCTCTCAGCCCAACATCCTTCACAGGGCTGTTGTGAGAGAAGGCAGTTTAAACTGCCTCCCCTCCCCTCCAAGGGCCGGGGTGTGCAGGAAAGCCAAGGGAAGGCACGGTGTGACCTAATATGCTAATGAGCTGTGCTGTCAGGGGTGTGGCCTAATATGCTAATGAGTTCCTGCTGGCCTTTTTCTACAAAAAAGCCCTATTTGTAAACACCAAGCAACAAATTAATTCTTTCATGACACAAGTGGGGACATTTGTATATTCCAATACAAAATCAGTGTCACTGATTATGAGGAGGGAGAGTTTGCACAACTACTTCCTTCACATGGTCTCCCTTGCAGATGACCAGGCAATCATGTGAGGGAGTGGAGCCGCCATGCTCTCTCTCCTTACCTACATGCTCAGTCAATGCATGGAATTGTCATGTGCACCGAGGTACTGTTGGCAATCATATGGTGGTGGAACTGTTACCCAAAGAGGCAGTATTCTATTTAATTGGGGGGAATTAGCTTTAGACAAAGCGAGAGGGGATAACTGGGATTCTCCACCTATGTATATGTGGAGCTTTCCCTTAGAGAACTCTCAAAATAAACCAGTCAGATGTTCAACTGGAAAGGGTTTTATTGAAATAGGAATAAAAGGGCAAAACACGCACATACAAACACATGGAAAACACACAAGCTAGCTAAGAGGAAATCAGGGAGGAGATGGGAGAAAGCAATTTCGAGGAAGGCAATAGTTACCAGCCTCAAAGAGCAAGGTCCGTGGAAGGCAGCAGCGAAACGACCAGCGTTTCATGGAGCAAAGTAGATAGGGCCCACAGGCAAGCAGGGATGTGAGGTATGGCACCAAGAACACTATAGGTAGACTATAGGTGCTAATGGTGCTTGATTACCTAAGTACCAGGAGGGAAAAGCTACCAGGTTTTGTGAACAGTGTTAAGTGTTGCTAAATTAGGGTGAGGGGAAGTGAGGCTGGGTGTGGATGAGGTTAATCCGAGGTGAGGAGATAGTTTTCTTGGGAGACCCATTTTCCTAAATAATGCCTCTCCTTAGGGTGGGGAGGAAATCATTAGCTGGCCAGTTACCCTTTCCTACCCTTCTAACCTGTATGTCCAGACTTGTCTCTGGCTAGCATCCATTTTCTGTCATTTTGTGCCAGGCAGTGTCTTGCCTTTATGATCTCTGTGATGGTCTTATGTAAAGGGTGTTTATGATTTTCTAGCTGTAAACTGCCCTTCAGCAAGAGGAGGGGTCTGACTGCGAACAATTGGTCTGACCTGGCAGGACTCTTTTTATGTTCTTATGATTCAGGTGACTGTACTCCAGTCCAGTGCTCCCTCTAAGCTGTGGAGGCTTGTGAGCAAAAATTCTACTCTGTGAGCCACTGGCATTAATGTTGTGAGCGAGCGATTTGGGTGCTGCATAAATTAGTTTGCTCTGGAGCCATCCTTCCTGAGCTAAGACAAAAAGGTGCGAGCCAGAGGCTACTGCACCAGTCCTGTCTTAAGAGTAGGTGGACAATTGGGCTCTAAAATGCTGGATCCGAAGAAGGCAGTCTTGCTGCGTGTGTCTTCAACCCCAAAATGTTTAGAAAGCAACACCCTTCCAATCAGGAGGAAAACAATCCTTTTGGGAATCTGTGGGTTGAGGCAGACAGACCAGAAAACAAGCCCGGTGGGGTTCCTTTCCTGTCCTCACACCCTAAAAATCTCTCCCTTCTTCTAGTTGGGGAAAAAATAATTACGCAGCTAATAATACATTTCCAGCATCCAAGTCCTACAGGATAAACAAAATTAAGCAAGAGACATTTCTCTTGCCTGGAGGTAGTGTGCATGTGTGTATGCCCGCTTTGGCAGTCCGTACGGGTGCTTGCCATAGCAAATATATGGCGACGAACTCTCCTTTCCGTAGGTTAGCTTCTATGTTTTGAAGGCAATGTACCCGAGCAAACCGTCTTAAATTCTTGGGAGGACGTTTCCTGCCATTGATCGCTGATGGCAGATTCAAACGAGGCTCTCCTTCCTTTTAGGGAAAAGGTGACGCTCAGTCTGAGCATTTAGAAACCGTGAGTGTTCCTCAGGGACATCTCACGTTTTGTTCTCAAGTGGCTTTTTGTTTGCCTGATAAAAGGAAACGAAAGAAGCCAAACTGGCTTTACCAGGCCTAAGGAATAGCTGCATGTTCCTGGAACGAGCTTGTTAATAAGCGTGAGGAAGGTTGGTTTACCCTCTGGACCGAATTTTGCACCCTGGGTTGTGGGGGAAAACTGGCTTGCAGCATTCCGAATGAATGCAGCGGAGATATATGTTTGGGGCGGGGGGTTTGAGTACGGCTGCCCCGCTCCGTGTGTCCTTCTGCTTGCCGTCTGATTCTCCTTTTCCATCCCCAGATCCCGCTGTCGCCGTCCAAGTCACGATACCGAACCCCTTCAACGTGGTCATCCTGTTCCAGCCCGTCACCCTCCAGTGCAACTACCAGAGCACAGTTACCGTGCCGCCGGTGGTCACCTGGAAGTACAGGTCTTACTGCCGCAGCCGCCTGACCGATGCCTTCAACCCCAGCAGCCAGGACAGCCAGATCACCAGCCAGCTGCAGCAGAACAACCCCGGTTACAACCCCTACGTGGAGTGTCAGGACAACATCAGGACCGTGCGGGTGGTGGCTTCCAAGCAAGGCAACACGGTGACCCTCGGGGAATTTTACCAGGGCCGGCGCATCACCATCACCAACGGTAACTAAGATGTGTCGGCAGGTCTCGCGTAAACTGAAGCAAGCTAGACACCTAAGGGAGAATCGTCTGTAGTCGATCAGGGAGGGATGCTTCGTCAGGGTTGGGTATTCATGTCACATGTGACTCACATGAGTGTTTGGTGTAGTGGTTAAGTGTGCGGACTCTAATCTGGGAGAACCGGGTTTGATTCCCCACTCCTCCACTTGCACCTGCTGATGTGACCCTGGGTCAGTCACAAGCTCTGGCACAGCTGTCCTTGAAAAAGAGCAGTCTCTGTCAGAGCTCTCTCAGCCCCACCCACCTCACAGGGTGTCTGTTGTGGGGAGGGGAAGGGAAAGGAGTTTGTAAGCCGCTCTGAGACTCCAAGTTAAGGGCGGGGTATAAATTCAATCTCTTCTTCTTCTTCTTTTGTAGTCTGGTTCCTTGCATGGACTGTTTGGCAGGGCCAATCTAAAAAGCAGGGGCCCCGTGGTACCCAGTACTGGGCTCCCAACTTTTTTTTGCAGGGGGTGGAGACTGCCGTTTGCTCTGTTCTGCCCAGAGCAGAAAATAAGGAGCAAGGATTTATGAATTTGGTTCTCTGCTGCAGATCTTCAGCATTTTGCATTGTTTCCTCGTCGTTCTCTCTCTGCCTCTTTCTAGGTGTTAGGTTACGCAATACTGCCTTCTTGAAAGAAATGTTAAATTGGTGCTTATATATCAGAAATGATAAGACTGTGAGCCAGAAGTCTCCAGGTTCAAATTTCGTCTCGGCTACTAATTTATAAGGAAGCTCTTGGCAAACCTGTATCCCCCCTGCCTTGTATGGTAATAACACTAGTCTCTTTCAGTAATGCTTCTATTTGGTAAGGTAATACGTATGAGAGTGATTTGAACACTGAAAGCGCTGCCAAAATACTAGCAACTTCAGTTCTTTGCCTGGGTATTCTGTTCTGAGCTTCCCCTGTCTTTAGGAGCTCTGTACCTGCAGCTAAATTGATAGCGCTGATAATGCCCAACGCTTGAATTTCTGTCCAGCAGCAATGAAGGTGTCTTGGGGGGCAGAATGCACATTGTTTACGCGGATTGACACTGTATATACAGAGATCCTAGTTTTTATTTCAAAGGTCTCCAGAGAGAGCCTTAGTTGTGGTGCCTCCGCACACCCAGTGCCCGTGTGTGTTGGGGCAGAGTGTCTGATCAGAAGGCCGGCCGAGCCTAACACTAATACAAACTGCCCGTCTGCTGATGGAGAAGCCGGGACAGGGAGAAGGGATGGAATCTGGTCGCGCCCAGCTGTTTTGTGCTGAGCCGAGGGAGGAACCCAGGAGAAATTCTGGCCCTTTGCCTGCTGGTCTGCTTCTGCTGCCGTCGCGCAAACCTCCTGCAGTCTCCTGCACTGGTATGATCAGCAGGTTTCCAAGAGCAAGCTGATCTCGTGAAAATTTACAAGAGGGGAAAAAGGCAAGGGAGTTTGGCTCCCAGCAAACATGTCCTCTTAGTCCAGTTCTTCTTTTATTTATTTATATTATTTACTTGGGATTTATATCCCGCCCTACCCAAACGGCCCAGGGCGGCGAACAAGCGGCAACGCTGGAATAAAACATAAATTACATTAAAACATCAATAAATACAAACTAAATGGTGCTCTACAGTTCATTAAATTTCCAAGATGCTCGATGTCCCTCATTGGCGGCCGATGGTGTAATAGCGTGAGCGCCAGGGGTGATGTTCCTCTTCCGGGCGACGTCTACCCCCTCCCAGGAACCAGGGTAGATGGTAAATCAAGCCACGATGGTGGTATAGTGGTGGCAGCGGCTCCTACTCGAAAGCCTGGCGGAAGAGCTCCGTCTTGCAGGCCCTGCAGAACTGTACAAGGTCCCGCAGGGCCCGGATCTCCGCCGGGAGCTCATTCCACCAGGTAGGAGCCGCCACCGAAAACGCCCTGGCCTTGGTTAGGGTATCCCCGGGGCCCGGAACCTCAAGGAGGTCGAGACTCCCCGATCGCAGCGCTCTTGGGGGAACATACGGGAAGAGGCGGTCCCTTAGGGTCCAGTGATTCCCCCCCCCCAACAACAAATGGACATGGCGTCAAAAGATCCATCTCTCTGTTGGCTGTGGTCTAGAGCCTTCCCTCCTCTCTGTGTCCAGGAATTCAGGCACTTGACCCCTGGGGAACACCTTGGGGGAAGGCTCTTAGAGCTCATTCTGACCCACTGCTGTTTCTTCTGCAAGGATTAAGCGGGGGGGGGGGCAACCATCAGTAAGGACGGTATCTTACCCTGAGCTTCTGAAATGGGAAAGGTGAGCCGTGTTGTGGTAGCGTTCCCAATTTTGTGAGTGTGGGTACTGCTAGAGGTGTGAGATTCCCTGTGGTTAGGTTGGAGAGAATACCGTGGTAAGGCTTGTAGGTGTACTGCTTGAAGAATGTTGTCGTTTTGGCTGATCCAAGGCTACGAAGAGAACTTTTTGTGAACCCAAGCTGCAGGAGCCTTTCTTTGTGATCTACATCTTGTTATGGAACTTTAACTTACTTTACCCAGCTATAATTGATGGACTAAAGCCCCTGTAGGCCAGATGTGTCAATGTCATAATGCCCCTGTATAAACTGATGGTGCGGCCTCATTTGAAATACTGTGTGCAATTCTGGTCACCACACCTCAGAAAGGCATTGAAAAAAGTGCAGAAAAGGGCAACTAGAATGATAAAAGGGTTGGAACACTTTCCCTATGAAGAATGGTTAAAGTGCTTGGGGCGCCTAAGCTTGGAGAAACGATGACTGAGGGGTGACATGATAGAGGTTTACAAGATTATGCATGAGATAGAGCAGGTAGAGAAAGGAGTACTTTTCTCCCTTTCTCACAATGCAAGAACTCGTGGGCACTCAGTGAAATTGCGGAGCAGTCAGGTTAGAACAGATAAAAGGAAGTACTTCTTCACCCAAAGAGTGATTAACACATGGAATTCACTGCCACAGGAGGTGGTGGCAGCTGCAAGCATGGACAGCTTCAAAAGGGAACTGGATAAACATATGGAGCAGAGGTCCATCAGTGGCTATTAGCCAGAGGGTATAGATAGGAACTTCCAGGCTGGGGCAAGTGATGCTCTGTATTCTTGGTGCTTGGGGGGGGCAACGGTGGGAGGGCTTCTAGTGTCCTGGCCCCACTGGTGGACCTCCTGATGGCACCTTGTATTTCTGGCCACTGTATGACAGAGTGTTGGACTGGATGGGCCATTGGCCTGATCCAACATTCGCTTCTCTTATGTTCTTATGATCTTTATCAAAGTCAAATAAGGACAAAATGGCTGTTTGCAGTTGATCTTGTGCCGAAATACAACGTAGAGAAGATGATGATCCTTTCAGGCTAAAACGTTGTAGTCTTTGTAGATCAAAACCAGTGCTTTGAATTGTTCCCACCTGTAGGAAGGCAGTACAAACCTGTATAATACACTCAGTTATTTTAATGTATTTATATTCTGCCTTTCTGTCAAGATGTCCCAGGTAGTTTTCAGTTTAAAAGACGAAATGAGGATTTAAAACAATCCACAGAAGAACTGGTCTCGGGGCATTGATGGAGTTGTTGATATGAACTTCCTGGCCTGTCCATATTTTGCATGCTTTACACGTTCTGATGATTCATTGCTTCACTTTTTTAAAAAACCTCAACACTCAGTCTTGCAACTAACAGCTCCGTCTTACAGCCAGCAGCCAAAATATTTGGGAGCTGTAGCTAAGGATGGGGAGCTCTTCTGGTCGAGCCAAAACTTCTTCGTTCCGAATCCAAACACAAGATCCGCTGAACCGTGCCAAACCTCCAAACTGTTCCTTGTTGCCCATGAATGGGGTCTCCAACCTTGTTGAGCCTGCGGGCACTTTGGAAATTCTGATGTGTGGTCGTGGGCGCAACCACAAAATCGCTGCTCCAGGAGGTGGAGCAAACATCTAAACGGCTGGCACAGGAGATGGAGTCCAATGGAGGCAAAAATGGCAACGAGATCAGCATTTAGTGTTTCAGGGAGGTCAGAAGTCCATGGCCGGGCACAGCTTGTGACAACATGTTTCCAAACTCAGAAGCTTTATGTGCTGTTCCGTCTTGCCTGGCCTCCCCCAAAACCACCAAATTTATAGCGCGATAACAGAAGATTTTCTTTTTTCTGTCCTCTGCCACAGAACTTGACTCATGTGGGGGGGGGGGAGCCCTTTTGAAACATCTGTGATACTTGTAGCATCGTTTCTTTTCCTACCAACCCGCTGTGGATTAAGGTGTCGAATCCTGACTGCCGGTAAAGTGCTGAACAGCCGCCCTGTAACCAACATTTTAAAATGTTCTTAATAACATCCTTGCAGCGCACTTTTCACGCTTGCAGCAGTTTTCTAAATGCCTGGTTGTGCTTCTGACGAGGGCAGAGAGGTTCAATTAAAACCTCACGCAGCTTGGGCCGATCCAGTCGCGGAAGCCACCGGCCCGGGAATGTGCTTACCTTGCAGGCGTTGCAGTGTTCTGGAGCAGGGCTGGGCTTCTGACGGCTCATGGCACGAATGTGGAGATGGCTTTTAAAGAGGGCGAGGTAGATCCATCAGTGGCTGCCAGCCAAGTTGACTAAAGCATAGCACTATGTGAAGATGCAGCGAGCCAGTGCTAGAAGGACAGCATGAGAAGAAGACCTTCGTCCGGGCGTCCCTAGCACAGTGCCTCCCAACACCTTTTCTGGCGCCTGCTGAATGTTTTTACAAAGTGGGCAGAGCTGGGTAGGGCTTTTGCCCAGCATGGCTTCTGATTGACTATTGGAGATTTGGTTGGCTGTGCAGATTTTTTAAAATGTTGCTTTGGCAGCAGCTGCTACCACAGCACGAGGATCTGCACGGTGGTACTGAAGTTAAGCTGTGGCAATTGTTTTGTGGCTGGCTCGCCCCTCCTGTGGCAGCCATTTTGTGGCTGCACCCACCGTGCCGTGTCAGAATTCCAAAGGGGCCTGCAGGTTCAAAGAGGTTGGGGTCCCCCTGCCTTTAGTCGCTATGCCCTGTTGGTTGGCGCACTGTGTGAAGCAGTAAGCTAAGCTAGGTGGACCACTGGTCCGATCCCACAGGCTCTGTTCCTGTTCTTATTGTGGTCCATTCAGCGGTTGCATCTGGCCTTTCTGTCAAACGTCAGTCCAGATGTGATGGTACACATCTGCTCTGGGTTTGCCAGTCCCCAGGTGAGGGCGGGAGGAACCCCCGATTTTTTGGGCTCCGGCCCACCACTGGCCAACTGGCTGGCAGGGGAAACCCCACCCCCAAACAGCGATGGTGGCAACATGTGATGTCACTTCCGGAAGTGACGTCATTGTGTCAGTGACATTGGGGGTGACGTTCTGTTTTTTTGGGCAAAACTCTATGGTGTGTAGCCATTTTTACCATAGAGTTTTGCCCCGAAAGTGGAATGTTGCCCGGATGTTGGCGACACGATGATGTCACTTCTGGAAGTGATGTCAGCGCGTTGCTGATACCCCTGCCCACCCCATGGAGCACCCCACCGGCAAGAGGAAGGCACCTGGCAACCCTAATCTACTCACAGTTTCGTTTGCAGTTGATAAGAGCACTGTTTCTTTAAACATTGTATGAGGCACAGATAACATATCTTGGGGGGGGGCGCTTTATGTATAATGTTCTAGCCATGCCTGAATGCATGTGCCCCCATTTAACTAGCACACTTCCGAGGTGGAATGATGCAGTGAAGTGGGATGAACTGGACCATGGCAGGTGCCAGGGTACTGCGTTTGAATGCTCCCTTACATGAAAAGCTCCCTTCTGGAAACATGTCGTCCATGAAAAGCTCCAGTCCAGAAGCATGTTGTCCCAAAAGCTCCCTTTGAGCAGATCGTGTGCTTGTAGTGAACCAGCTGGGCTGGAATGTTTCCCTCTGCCGCATCAGTTTTTTATATAGTTTTTTTAAAAAAATTTTTTTAACCTGGGTGGTTGTTCAAAAAGTGGCTTTCCCTATAGTGCAACACTCTTGGGATTCTGCATTTCCCTTCTCCTGCATGTGTCTACCAGGCCTGATTAAGTTTCTGCGCCTTGCTGGTGGCTTGTGAACAGAGGCAAAATGTTTATGAAAGAACTGAGTCGGGGAGCAAAATACACTTCCAGTCCCCAGACCATCAACTGGAGAACAGAGTGGTCCCCAAGAATATGGAAGCTGGCTATTTTTGTGGGAGCCGAGTATATGTAGTGGCTGCTTTCATGAGGACTACTTAGTGTCTTCACTGGATCCTAAATAGTCTAGATCCTGCTTGCCTTAGGGAGTGCTGGTGTCCCAGACTAGAATCAAGTCCAGTATTCATGGAAGTAATAAACTTCCGGAACCAAGGTGATCTTGTCACTGTATGATCCTTCTGAAAACAAGTTACAGGCCTTAGAGCAGTGGTGGCGAACCTATGGCACGGGTGCCAGAGGTGCACTCAGAGCCCTCTCTGTGGGCACGCGTGCCATCGCCCCAGCCAGGCCCAGACCTTCATTAAAGTGTCGAATTCTCTGCCAAATAATTTTAAGCAAATGAAAGTATTTGGGATTGCTTTCCTTACTTTGTTTGGATCATTTTAAGTTAATGTATGAGTTGTTTTTTCTAAAGTAAAACCTCAGTATTCATGTTAAATTGCCATGTTGGCACTTTGCAATAAATAAGTGGGTTTTGGATTGCTGTTTGGGCACTCGGTCTCTAAAAGGTTCGCCATCACTGCCTTAGAGAATTGGCAAAGGTGAGTCATTTTTTCTCTCCCATTGAATTAGGCTGTGATGCCTCCCCCCCCTTTAAAATTCTCTTGATTTTATTTTTTTATTGTAAATCAAAAAGAAGAAGAAGAGGAGATTGGATTTATACCCCGCCCTTCACTACCCAAAGGAGTCTCAGAGCGGCTTACAATCTCCTTTCCCTTCCCCTCCCTATAACAGACACCCTGTGAGGTAGGTGGGGCTGAAAGAGCTCTTTGGAGAACTGTCCTTGAGAGAAGAGCTCTGAAAGAACTTGTGACTGACCCAAGGTCACACCAGCCACTGCATGTGGAGGAGTGGGAAATCAAACCCGGTTCTCCCAGATTAGAGTCTGCACTCCGAACCACTACACCAATCAAACCCCAAACAAGAAATAAAAATATAACAAAACATAACATAGGTGGCAAGTCTACAGATTAACCTCTATAAGAAGGTTTCCAAGTATCTAAAAATATATCCAGGCACAGTTGTCATCTACATAAAATATATTCAAATCTTGATAAGGCTGTAAAGCCCTCAGTCCATTGCTGGCTGCATAGTGCTTCCTGGAATAAGTGGTAACGAAGAGAAGAAAATGAGCACCAAATTATAGCACTGCTGTAATCGAAATGTAGCTGCCAGACTGAAATGTAGTGGTGATTGACTTACAAATTCATGCTGGGAGTCTGCAGCTGATTTGCATAATTTCATGACCTATAATTAGCAATTACACTGATCTGAACAATTCGTTAGTGTGGCAGGCGTCAGACTGCAACAGGTAATGCATGTTGCCTGGATACTTTGGTCAGCCAAAAATACAAAAGCAGCCTTGAAGAGTGTAAACAGAATCTGTTTTTTACAAAAATATTTATAGTGATATTATATAAACTAACATGAAAACTACAAAGTGCATTATTACATTAAAAGACATACAAAATACAAGTGGGAAATAAACCCTGCTGAAATACAATCTTTTTTTACATGTGTTGAGTGTGTGTGCACCTAGAAGTCATGGTGACCTCTGGTGACTGAACCCTGCTGGGGGCCTATAGGATATTCAGAGAGGTGGCTGAATAAAGCCTGCCCCCACCTCCTGACTGCTGGTATTCCAAGGAGGTCTCCCATCCAAGTACTTGCCAGAGTTGACCCTGCTTAGCTTCTGAAATCTGACAAGATCAGGCTTGCCTGGGCTATCCAGGTGAGGGCCTGAAATCCAATCTTAAAGGGACTGAGCCAATAAACAGTCCTCATAGGCCGAAAGAACAAGCAGAAACATTCTCTGCAACAGCCAAAGACAAGTCACTTGGAGCATGAAGACGTCAAGGTTTGTAATACACGACAAGCCTGTTTCAAATCGATCTATCTCAAGCTAGTCACTGCCGGACACTTGCCACCATGTGCTTGTGAATTCTTGGAAACTAGTGAAAGTCCCACAAGCCTTATGAAGACTTAACAGCTTGATCAAGATGTCAGTTCGAAACAGGCCTGTTGTGTATTAAAAACCTGATTCTGTTTACATTTTTCAAGGTTGCTGTTGTATCTTTGGCTGATTACATTGTCGACAACCTTCGCCTTGTTTGTTGGATTCTTTGGTGGCACTCTGCATTTTTAAGCTTAACATGGCAGGGGGAGAAAAGATTGAACCACTTTTACTCTTTAGGTGACCGTGGGATGGAAGGGGAGAAAATGCATGGGGCCTTTTACATGCACTTTATTTTTATTTTTCTCTCGATTGGCTTTGCCATTCAGTTTTTAAGCACCGTGATACTATGAGGGCCTGGCTTGATTTTTTTTTGAAAGGGAAGGGATCCCAAAGCTTGGTTCTTGGACGACTAACCCTGCTCCGCTCCTCCACGTGAAGCCAGCCGGGTGACCTTGGGTCAGTCACAGCTCTCTCAGAACTCTCTCAGCCCCACCTACCTCACAGGGTGTCTGTTGTGGGGAGAGGAAGGGAAGGCAGTTGTAAGCCTCTCCGAGACTCCTCTGGGTAATGAAGAGCGGGGTATAAAACCAACTCTTCTCTTTCTTCTGCTTTCTCTGCAGGTCTCTGTAGTCAACAGGCTATAGCCCTGTAGAACTCTTCTTGCTGTTCATGAGGCCCAGCCCTGAGCATCGGAGGGGGGGGGGGAGATTAATAAGGTCATGTAATCTTATAACCTCCCAAGTGCCGTCCATACATGGGTTGTTTCAGCAGGTAGAAGGCGAATCCTCTCCTTGCAGACTCTCTTGCAATGCTGTGTTGGCAGCAAGTGCTTGCTCTGGCAGGTTTCCCTGGCTCATGTTTGCAGAATGTTGGGCAAGCCGAGAGTCCATGAATACGGTTGGGGCAGGATAGGGGAGGGGCTTTGGTTTAGTGCTCGCCACGCAGAAGGTCCCAGGTTCAGTCTCCAGTTTGACAAAAGGATCAGGTTTGCAGAATGGTGTCAAAGCTCTCTGCTTGAAGCCCTGGTGAGCTGCTGCCAGTCTGAGTAACCAGTATGGACTTCGATAGAACCAGGGGTCTTGCTGGGGAGAAGTCTGGTTCATGTGTCCATGTGGCTGTGCGCCTTTGACCGCCTTCCAGCACATCTTGTGCTTGGCATTTGCTCTTGCTGGTTCCACGACGTTAGTGCACCATCAATGTCCTGCTTCGAATATCACCTCCAGCATTAACTGTCTAGGTGAGCTTTCACAAGTGGTTCTTCTCTCTATCCACACTGGCAATATGCGGATGATGACATCTTCCACGGCTGTCGTAGGGAGAACGGGAGAATTCTTGCACAGCGCCCGAAGCATCCTGAGGTGGAAATTGGTCTCCACATGACCAAACACGGACACTTGACAGTGTCCCCCAGCAGAGTCTTTTGTCATTTCACACCTTATTAGCGACACTCTTGTTGTCTACTGCTTCCTTTGCTCTCCCACCCTTCCTTGAGTGCCCGGTCACATGCACTTACACTGAATCCAGCCCCTTGGCCCATCAAGGTCAGGATTGTCTACTCAGGACGGCAGTGGCTCTCCAGGGTCTCAGTGGAGGTCTTTCATATCACCTCCTACCTGATCCTTTTTTAAAAACTGGAGGTGCCGGGGATTGAACCCTGGATCTTCTGCATGCTACGCAGATGCTCTACCACTGAGCCATGGCCCTCCCTGTAGTCTGGGGGCAGCTTGCCCATGCGGACAGAAAAAAGGGTGAACCATCAAGGTCAGGAATGTCTACTCAGGACGGCAGTGGCTCTCCAGGGTCTCAGTGGAGGTCTTTCATATCACCTCCTACCTGACCCTTTTTTAAAAACTGGAGGTGCCGGGGATTGAACCCTGGGTCTTCTGCATGCTACGCAGATGCTCTACCCCTGAGCCACGGCCCTCCCTCTAGTCTGTGGGCAGCTTGCCCATGCAGACAGAAAAAAGGGTGACCTTTATTGGCACTTGTGGCTTAAAATCAGTGTTCTATGTAACTTCCAATGCAGAGAGGAAGAGGAAGAGATTGGATTTATACCCCGCCCTTCACTACCCAAAGGTGTCTCAGAGCGGCTTACAAATGCCTTTCCCTTCCCCTCCCCACAACAGACACCCTGTGAGGTGGGTGGGGCTGAGAGAACTCTGACACAAACTGCTCTTTTTCAAGGACAGCTGTGCCAGAGCTTGTGACTGACCCAAGGTCACATCAGCAGGTGCAAGTGGAGGAGTGGGGAATCAAACCCGGTTCTCCCAGTTTAGAGTCCGCACACTTAACCACTACACCAAACTGGCTCTCCAGTTTATGATCCTGAGTCTCCGAGTCCTAATCTGACTCTGTCCAATGCTCCAGTATTTTTCATCCTTCCCAGAGTTGAGGTCTGCCTCAGACTCTTTAGTGGAACCCACCGAGTCCATGACGCTGATGTCATGTGACAAGACATTGGGGAGCCAAAGTCATGTGACAAGAGTTGGGGAACTGAAGTTTTCACTGGAGTAGCATCCAAGGCCAGGGCAGTGGGTGTTAGAGCAAGAGGGCAAAGTGCCTTCAAGCCGCAGCTGACTTACGGCGACCCCGTAGGGTTTTCAAGGCAAGAGACGTTCAGAGGTGGCTTGCCATTGTCTTCCTCCGCAAAGCGACTCTGGACTTTCTTGGCGGTCTCCTGTCGTTGTACGAACCAGGGCTGATCCTGCTTAGCTTCCGAGATCTGATGAGATTGGGCTGGCCTGGGACTGGAAAGCACCCCTTGAGTTCCAGGGCAGGTGTTCTACCTTCTCAACCTATGGCCAAATACAGGGAAGGAGAGGGGTGCCCTTGTACGCTGTCTTTACCCACTGGCAGCAAGTCCTTCCAAAAAGCACCCCAAAGCATATAGTGGCACTGTAGGGGCTCACAATGCAGAACGTATTGAAGACCACTGCACTGAGTGTATTGAAGACCACTGTGGTGTACCACCCTCGCTCTCTGGCTTTCACAGACTTTTAGCCTCCTTATGTCCATTCTTCCATTCCCTTCAGATGGAAAAGGAGGGTGCAGAAGCACCCAAATCAACATCTCTTTTGCATGTTTGGTCAGCTGAGTGTGATTCACTGTCGAACTTGGAATGTGGTGCCTTGGGGAAGCTTGCCTTTGTGAGTTTCCTGTTTAATCCTGGGAGTGTTTTTCCCCTTGGCAGGGTGTGGCGTCTTGCCTCTGCGTGAGTTCTGGGTTTCCTTTGTCCTCCGTCCCGAACAATGCACGTTCCACCAGTTGAGAGGGGCATGCTATGGCTGTATATTTAAAATCTCCTTGCTGTGTTGAGTTTGCAAAGATCATTCAGGCTAAAAACATGGGCAGGATCTTGTTTTAAGAGCCAGACAGAACCCTGGCGTATTTAAAATCTCCTTGCTGTGTTGAGTTTGTAAAGATCATTCAAGCTAAAAACGTGGGCAAGAACTTAAGAGCCAGACAAAACCCTGGCAGAGCGACTGGGTTTAAAATCTGTGCTAAAAAGGACAAATGTTTACTTTTTAAAAAAAAACACGGTCAGTGGAGGAGCAGAGAAAAGAACTATCCATGAGACACGGGAACAATTTGGAGTCTGGGGAGAGGATTGGGAATAATACAGGGTGAAGGAAGTTCTGCCTACTCTCTCTAGTTTCATTGGGGGATATTTCTCATTGTCCTTTTCACGTTTATTTTGATATGCACAGACAGGGGTAAAGAAGTTTGGGAGGAACGAAAGCTCAGTGTAGGACTCAAATCGACAGTGTTCTTTAGGCTGGAGAGAGGAGGAGGTCTCATCCTGTCCTTTTTTTATCCTCAGGAACTCATAGCAAATACAGGGCAATAAGCTTTGATGGTGTAATATAAAAAGACTGAGAGAGCTTTTGCGCTGGTGTGTCCCAAAGACACTTAATTTCTGGGATTTTATGATTTTTTGCAACCCCCAGTTCTGCAAGTGTGTTGTAGGAAGCCATAGTGATGCCCTTTTCTTCATATGAACCGGTTATACGCTGCATTGCAAGACAGAGGGATGGAGAGCCATAGCCTTCCAAGGTTCTGAGCAGCATAGAGGCTCGGCTTGTCTAGTTGCTGTTCACAGAGGCAGCTGTGGGCATACTTTGCCCTAAAGAGATGACGCTGTGGTGCTTCCGGACGCATTTCCCACCATTTTCCTACGCTCCTGTTTGTGGTTCTCGAATGTGGGAAGCTTGGAGACAGGGTTCCTCTTCTACTGGAGAGTCAGCCTGCTGTATTAGTTAGAGTGCATGTTAAGCTAGATTCCGTTAGACCTGGGTTCCAGTCCTCCCTCTGCCATGGATGCTTACTGGTTTGACCTTGGGCCACACACACCCTGTCTCGCCTACACCAAGGGTTGTTGTGAGGATAAAATGGAGGCGAGGAGAATGATGTGAGACGCTTTGATTTCCCACTGGGAAGAAAAGTGGAGTATAAAGGAAGGAAATAAAAAATGAACAGGGTGAGGTTGTTTGTGCAGGGATTCTTTTTGTGCTGGCCCCAGAGAAGTCTTGCTCGCGCCCTGGTTGTAATGATTTCATGTGTTGGTGTGTGTGTGTTTCTTTAAACGTTTAGTGTGACTGCAGTCATGTAAGGAGAGTGATAGAGGGAGATAAGTGTGATGTGATTGGCTGATGACTGAGAGTGCGGGAGGAGAGATATCTCTGAGGTGATTCTGTGTTCTTGAAGAGACAGGTGTGGAGAGTTTTTTGTGAGAGTCTGTATGACAGAGGAAGAAGTTGGAGTTTAGCCTGTGTGGCTATATGAGCAAGAAAGTTTCATCTGTGTGGCTAAGGGCAAGAGAGTTTAGCCTGTGTGGTTATGAGAAAGAGAGTTTAGACTGAGTTTTGGTTTTTGAGAGACTGTGTATGATGCCAAGCTTTGTCAGTTATATTTTCCTTCTTCAACATCAGTTCAAAAATCCCCAGAAACTTATTTTGTTCTTTTATAAATAAATAAATCATTATTTGTTTAAACTTATCCCAGCAATCAGTACAGTCCTTCCTCAGGGCCACATAGTCCTTTGAAGCGCCCAGACCCTGGGTCATTCTACCAAAATACAGAGATTTGGAATTTTTAATTCCTGGTGGCAGCAGAAATCAAAGTTCAAGTACACAGAGTGTGTTTTAAAGGAGAAACAGTCTCCCCAATAAGCAGGACACGACACTGGCGTTCTCTTCATTCCCAATAGTAATGCCCTTGGTCCTTTTCCTTGTGAGTTTTCACATCCTTTAGCTCTCATGCCTATAAGGTTTAACACAGGGTTGTTGAACTCATTTGTTACAAAGGCTGGATCTGACATAAATGTCACTTTGTCGGGCCAGGCCATGTGTGCTATAAAATGTAATTCCAGGTACCGGAGATATAAACTTTATAAAGGACACAGACAAATTAACAATATTATTTTTTATTCAAAATACAAACATGCTTAAAACATTAACACTCTTACAGTATTTCCTTCCAGTATCTCCCTAATGCTCTCCCTCCTACTTCCACCGCCTGTTACACATTCACACTTGGACAGTATACAGGGACATAATGCACAGCCTCTGTCATATGGCAATAAAGGTAATGACCAGTTGCTCACAGGCTGGATAAGAGCTCTGGACGGGCCAGTTCTAACCTGCAGGCTCATATGCCCTGGCCAACAAAAATGTCAGTATCTTATATGTGAAGGCTGATTTTAATTGGGGCAGACGCAACTTTAGTTGTTGTGGTTGGGAGATAAAGCCATTCTGTTCCTTATGTGGAGGCGACTTTGGTGTTGGGCATGTTTCCTGTCTTAAGGAGTTGAAAAACGAAAATATTAAACTGCTTCTGACTGCCGTCGGAGGCAATGAACTGCAGGTAGCTCGCTGTCCATGCCGCCCCCTGGCTCCAGCTGAGAATCTTCAGCTTCCGTCGCTGTGGCTCTTGGCGGGGTTAGGGGTGTATCCAGGCACCCCCTTGCTCCAGCTGAGAATGCGTACAGAAACACCTGCCACATCTTAGTTATTATGAGTTGCTGGGCAGAACGTGCACAGGACAGCCATTCTGCAGTTACCTCATTGGCTGCCCATCAATTATCAGCTTCAATTCAAGGTATCGGCCAGAATCACCCACCTATCTCTAAAGTGCTAAGTTTCAAGAATTTCAGTGAATACAAGATTGTCTGGGGTGGAATAGGTCTGGATAAGGAGGGGGTGTCAAGAGCGAAGTGTGAGGAGGGAGGGGCAAGCAGTACAAATGGAAGTGAAACTTTTTGAGCAGGATACTCCAGAAATCTTGAGATCTTTGTGACTGTGTCCTCATGGATGTTCAAACAAATGCAAGACTGCGTATGCTATATAACGTTACTGTTTTAGTCAGGGGTCGTTTCGTAGAAAAAGAGGTGCAGGAGCTCATTAGCATAACTCATTATCATAACTTATTTGCATATGCCACACCCCCTGACATCACCGGAAGTGTGTCAAAAGGCAACACCCACCGCTCAGGCTCCACTGGACTGTTTTGGATTGCTAGCTAT
>NW_015170323.1:204712-204881 GCF_001447785.1 Gekko japonicus | reverse complement strand
CCTGTGCACTCCTGCAGGAAATGACCCCTGGTTTTAGTTAAATGAAGCAATTTAAATGGTTATTGTTAATTATTATTTTTCTCCTTCCAGTAAAGTATAGCAGAAAAGTTGTCCAAACAGGAATGATTAACCCGATTAAATTGGAGATGGTTTACCTTTCAGTGATTTC
>NW_015170323.1:192480-204130 GCF_001447785.1 Gekko japonicus | reverse complement strand
ATCCGTTCTCTGTGCTGGCCCCTCCCTCGTGAAACAGCCTACCTGGGAAGGTCAGGGATGCTGTTAATGCATCTGTCAATCTGCAGACATAAAACAGAAATTGTTTATAAGGGCTTTTTAATGAAGGTAATAGGGCTCTATGAGAATGGAATGGTTGAGGAGGCATGGTGCAGGAGTGGTTAAGAGCAGTGGACTCTAATCTGGAGAACCAGGTTGGATTCCCCACTCCTCCATTTGAAGCCCGCTGGGTGGCCTTGGGCCAGCCACGGTTCTCTAGGAACCCTCTCAGCCCCACCTACCCCACAAGGTGTCTGTTGTGCTATAAAGGGAATGTGACTTTGGACTATACCACTGGGTATAGTATGTATTATCCTGCTCTTTCAGTGTTGCTTTTTCTTGGTAGCACAATTTCTCCCTTGTTCAACATGTCACGTCGAATGCTCTAGGCTTTATTTCTGATTTCTCTAATTCTCGTGGTATTACATTGCTTATTAGATGTTTTGTCCCATCCCTGCATTGATTTACCCTGTGTAATCTGCCTTGAATCTCAGTGAGAAAGGCAAACTATAAATAATGTAAATAATAAATAGCAGGTCAGGCCTCTGTGCTCTCAAGACCAGTCTTGCCTTCTCTGGCTGGCAGCAGCTCTCCCAGGTCTTTCACGTCACCTGCTTCCTGATCTCCTTTGCTGCCGATGTCGGGGATTGAACTTGGAGCCTTCTGTGTGCACCACTGGTGCTCTGCTGCTGTTCCACAGCCCTTCCCCATGCACTCCCACTCCAGTTGAACAGCTTTGGGAACACTTCTGCGTTGAAAAGCAGCACGTACATACATTAAATAAATAAAGATGACCTTTTCCTGCTAACAATGAATGGCAGCTTTTGTTTATGAAAGTACGATTTCTTTCATACGCTTCGGTGTTTTGGAAAGTCAGCAGTATTGAACGCCCATATGTTGAAAGGCATCAAGATGCCTAATAGGCAGATAGTTAATAATTGGTTGCCATTTGTATTTGTTGCTCTGCCTGTTGAAAAATGGTCAATCACTTCTTGCGACTCCCGTGGATTCCTCGTGCATGCAGCTAGTAGTAAATATTAAATATGCTGGGAGAAGAATTTACTTTAGTTATGCATTTGAAAAATTTCTGTGCCGTCCAGAGAACCTGCTCGAGGCAGCTTAGAAAGCAAAACATAATGAAAGCAAAAGCCACCATTAAAAATAATAGAACGATTAAAAACGCAGCAAGAGCATAAAAACAGTGCAAAAGTTGAGCAGCTTAAAACTCATAAAATATCCTCTGGCTAAAAGCAGAGTATTAAAAACGATGATAAAAGATCAGCCCCTTAATTAAAAACTTGGGTTCAAGGAAATGTTTTGGCCGGGCAAGTAAAAGGGAATAGAGAGTGTGTATCAGGTTAGGCTTGAGAGGAAGCGTGTTTCACGGGTGAGGTGCCACCACTGAAAATGCCCTGTCCCTGGTTGCCAGCTGCCTCGCCTCTGCAGGCAGGGGCACAGAGGGGAGGGCTTGTGAGGAAGATCTTAACTGGAAGACCTGAAAAGAACCTTATTTTTTGGTCAAGGAACAAAACATTACAAAGCTATTTGCAGCGAAAAGATGCCTCTTTGAGTGAAGATGTGTGAAATGTGTACTACACACGGAAAATCGGCATGTTCCGCTCTACAAATTGATGCGCCTGGGAAGGTTGAGCATCCCGGTGTTTGGCATTTACACTTTTTTTTTACCTCCTCTTTCTTCCCTCCCCAGATGCTGACCTCAGCATAGAGCAGACCGCCTGGGGGGACAGCGGGGTGTACTACTGCTCCGTGATCTCCCCTCAAGACCTGCAAGGCAACACCGAAGCCTACGCTGAGCTCATTGTGTTGGGTAAGTCACGAGCCCCTGCTGCCTGCGGCGTGCCAGTGTCTTAGTGGGCAAGGGCAGCTTAACTGCATGCTTGGGAGGGGGGGAGGCTTTGTAGGAGAAGGATGCTTTTCGTGCTAGTCTGGCCGGGCCTGCTGAGTTAATCCCTGAACGGGAAGGATGCCAGGTTGGAGCGGCCGTGGTAGTTTGCCCTGCGAAACGAGGACTGTGTGTGCATTCTTCTCCCCCCACCCACCCCATTACAGTCCATATCCAGAAAAGATCCTGGTCTCGAATACGGTACCGTAAGGTAATAAAAGATCATTCGTTACTGCAGTTGGTGGAATAGCTTAATTGAATTGAATCCCGTCCACTTGAAAAAAACAAAAACTGAGAAGAAGAAATCTGGCAGGTTCTGCTAACTTTCGCCTTGCAGTGTCTTTGTTACTGAAACATGATGGTGTTTTCCTCCTTCACCTGCTGGACGTAGCAGAACATTGTATTCCGTTTTGCCACCTCCTCCGCCTCCTGTGTGTATATATCCTAAGGATGCCAGCCTCCAGGTGAGACCAGGGGATCCCCTGGAATTACAGCTCCTCTCCAGATGATAGAGATCACTTCTCCTTGAGAGATCGGGTGCTTTGGAGGGCGGACTCTATGGCATTGTCCCCCACTGAGGTCCCTGTCCTCCCCAGGCTCCACCCCAAATCTCCAGGAGTTTCCCAATCTAGATGTGCCAGGCGTGTCATTTGTTCTGCTTAGCCATAGTTTTTCCACGGTGCCGTCACCAGGTCTGAAGCTCCAGCTGCCGGCTCCCCCCCCTCCCCCGGCGGGGTTCGGATCCCTCAGCTAGCTCCCCTTCCGTGGGAACATTGAAACTGTTGCTTCCAGGTGTCCTCCTGAAGTCTGTTAATAGGGAATGCAAATACTCTTAAGTATTCTGTGTTGTGGGACAAAGAGCAGGTTTCCTGGGACCAAAGCCAGGAGGACTAAGTTTTGTTTGCTGTGTACACTCAGCTCTTTCTTTGCAGGCAGGGTAGGGGGTGCCGGGAGCATAATCTAAAGGGGGTTACGGGCGGGGCAGGCAGGTGTGTCTAGCTGGCTTCTCTGTTTCATAGGCAGTGCCCGGCTTGGGTGTCTCTGCTGCTCAGAAAAAAAGGACTGACACGCTACGGGCTGCACTGCGTAGTGGTTATTGTCAGCGTAGGATCTGGGAGAACCAGGTTTGAATCCCCGGCTCGACCACGAAAGCTTACTGGGTGATGTTGGTGCAGTTGCCCACTCTCAGCCTGGTTTACCCTGCAGGGTTGTTGAGAGGGTAAAATGGAGGAGAGGAGAATGCTGGGAGCAGCTTTGCATCCCCGAAATAAAATAAGTGTCATCATAGTTGATTTCTGTGTACGTATGTCTCTCTTGGCACATGCTGATCCCTTGGTGTAGGTCCACCTTGCAAGGCCTTGCCCGTGTGCTTTCAAGTGTCTGCTTGCAAACACGAGGACTAGAAACTTGGGCTTTGTGTGTATGTTTTTAAAATGCAGGCGTGAGCTTCTCAGGATGTTGATTTCTGTGTGACGAACAAAACTGTCTCCTGACACAGAACGGTTGGAATTCTCCATGGTGAAGCGGGGAACCAGTACCCTGTAGACCAATCATTTGAAGATCTATCACTCTGCATCTCTGTTTCTCCCTTCCCCAAAATCCGATCTCCCCGGTGGCGTTCTCTGCTGCTGAGGGGTGGAAGGGAGGGCTGGATGTGGGAAGACTCTGAGGTCGTAGCAGAGGAGGGGAACAACCACCGGAAGGGAGAAGTGGTGGTTATAGCTGTCTGGCAGATACCGCACAGTTTGCCACCCTTTGTATGCCTCGCCTCGTGTCTAGCTCTTCTGACAGTATTCTGCGCTTTCTGTTCCTCTGGAGGTCCTTTTTAAAGCCGTGTGATCATCTAGATAACGATGGCTTTGGACCCATGCTGTAAAAGAAGAGCTGTGTAGGAAATTCTGACTACTAGACGGATCCCGTGCTGGGGCAGTGCTCCCTGCCCATTCCATAAGAACATAAGAACATAAGAGATGCCAATGTTGGATCAGGCCAAAGGCCCATCCAGTCCAACACTCTGTATCCCACAGTGGCCAGAAATACCAGTGCCATCAGGAGGTCCACCAGTGGGGCCAGGACATTAGAAGCCCTCCCACTGTTGACTCCCCCCCCCAAGCACCAAGATGTCACAGAGCATCACTTGCCCCAGAGTCCCTATCTATACCTTGTGGCTAATAACCACTGATGGACCTCTGCTCCATATGCTTATCTAATTCCCTTTTGAAGCCATCCATGCTTGTAGCCGCCACCACTTCCTGTGGCAGTGAATTCCAAGTGTTAATTACTCTTTGGGTGAAGAAGTACTTCCTTTTATCCGTTCTAACCCGACCGCTCAGCAATTTCATGGAGTGCCCACGGGTTCTTGTATTGTGAGAAAGGGAGAAAAGTACCTCTTTCTCTACCTGCTCTTTCCCATGCATAATCTTATAAACCTCAATCATGTCACCCCTCAGTCGTCGTTTCTCCAAGCTAAAGAGCCCTAAGCGCCTTAACCGTTCCTCATAGGGAAAGTGTTCCAACCCTTTTATCATTCGAGTTGCCCTTTTCTGCACTTTTTCCAAAGCTATAATATCCTTTTTAAGGTGTGGTGACCAGAACTGCACACAGTATTCCAAATGAGGTCGCACCATTGATTTATATAGCGGCATTATGATATTGGCTGATCTGTTTACAATACCCTTCCTAATAATCCCCAGCATAGCATTGGCCTTCTTTATTGCAGTCACACACTGTCTCGACATTTTCAGTGATCCGCCCCACTTGGCACCCCCCCCCCCCCCCCAAGCACCAAGTTCCTGCAGTAAGTCTTTCGGTTTGATCTCTGTCCCACTTTCCCCTCTGATATGCAGTTGGATTCATTTCGGGGACAAAGGATATAAGGCTGTGGTGATTTATTAGCAGTGGGAGTCTTTGGGGCACTGTATGTCTGTTTTTGAGAACCCAGCCTTTTGTCTTTATTCATAAATGATAATGGGCACGGAACGCTTGGGAAGCACCAGGTCTGTAGTAAAATGTCCACAGGGTGTGAGGCTCGCCACTTGGATGTCTGCTCCCTAACGCTGGATGTCTTGCTTGGATGTCTGATCCTTCCTTTATCACGGGCAGGGTAGGACTGTCAATAATTGCACGCCACAAGAGCGAAACAGAACCTCCCGTGTTCATGGGCGGGATATCAGGGCGTACCAGACAGGGAGAAGGCGTGGCTTTCAGACCCAGCTCGAGAGCTTCCCAGAGGCATCTGACGGGCTACTCTTGGAGCCCAGATGCTGGACTTGATGTCTTGGCGCAGTCCTGCGGGGCGTGTCTCTTCCTACACAAATATGTTGTTGACATCTGCACATTCCTCTGAACGGCTGCAGGAGTGCCGGAGAAGAGGAGTCTGTGCAAGCAGTCTGCCGATTGCCTTGCTACAGTCTTGGTGCGTGCAGCTGTCTCGTGCTCTTGCACGGCCAGTGTAACATCAGGCTAGGCTCTGGGTTCAGACATCCACCCAGTCGCGAATCTGACTGGGTGACCTTGGGCCCCAGCCTCTTTCTCAGCCTAGCCCGCCTTGCAGGGCTTCTTATGCAGGTTAAATAGGGGAAGGGAATACCATGCTTGCAACTCTGGGCACCTTAGAGGAGGGGGGAGAATAAAAAATGCAGTAGAATTAGGGTTGCTATCCCCCCCCCCAGTGGGGCCAGAGGATCCCCTGATTTCAGGGCTCCCAATCAGCCCGCAACCCAGCTGGCTGGCGGGGGAAGCCCCACCTCTGAGAAGCACCCCCCCCCCTGTGCTGCTGGCACCACTGTGAGGACATCACCTGGGAGAGACATCATTGAGTTTCCGATGTTGAGGTTGATGCTCTAGGTTAAGGGCAAAACCCTATGGTTTTGAGGCAAAAAAAACCCCCATTGAGTTTTGCCGAAAACCTAGAGGGTTGCCCCCAACTTTGGAAATGCGATGACGTAACTTCTGGAGACATCATCGCGGCGTATGTGCTTTGCATGTGTTACAGAAGATCTTCAGGGAGGAACCGGGAGGCAGGCTCTGACAATCCTAACCAGAATAGGTACTTCCTAGTTGTTTCAGTCCCAACTTGGGTGGCCCAGGCTAGCCAGTTTGGTGTAGTGGTTAAGTGCGGAGACTCTAATCTGGGAGAACCGGGTTTGATTCCCCACTCCTCCACTTGCACCTGGCTGGATGACCTTGGGCAAGCCGTAGTTCTGATAAGAGCTGTTCTTGAAAAAGAGCAGTTTCTGTCAAGAGCTCTCTCAGCCCCGCCTACCTCACAGGGTGTCTGTTGTGGGGAGGGGAAGGGAAAGGAGTTTGTAAGCCGCTCTGAGACCCCCTTGGGTAGTGAAGGGCGGGGTATAAATCCAATCTCTTCTTCTTCATCATCATCATTAGGCCTTGGAAGCTAAGCAGGGTTGGTTCTGGTCAGTATTTGGATGGGAGACCACCAAGGAATACCAGGGTCACTATGCAGAGGCAGACGACGGCAAACCACCTCTCAACATCTCTTGCCTTGAAAACCCTGCAGGCTCACCCCAAGTCGGCTGTGACTCGGGGGCATTTTACACACACAGTTGTTTAGCCTCTGCCCCCAAATCAGATGTCCTCTTCGAGAGTTGGGAGCTTGCCACACTGTGGGAATGTGCTTGGCTGTGCCAGGATTAATTGTTCTGCAAAAATGTTGGCTATTTATGGCAGAGCCTGGGAAAGGAAGTCTGCTTGTAAACTTTCTCTGTAGGTGAAATTGTGTGCCTGGCTCACAAATGCATCCCGGAGGTGCAGAGAGCAGGATAATGCTGCCTCTTTTTCTTGGCAAGTCTTCTCTGTTTCTGCAAGACAAAGGCAGTGGCCTGTGCTTATCTCACTTGGGGCAAGTTCACACATAGCATATCCATCCCTTGTTAACTGAAACATCAGTGCTTTCCACCATCGATCCCGAGCCTTCAGTTCACTTTGTATTGCTTGAATGTTAATGCTTTTCCTTGAACGCATGTCTGAATCAGCCCTAAAAAGAGCAAAGATTGTACTGGGATAAACTATTGATGGGTCAGGAAGGAGAGCTGGTTTATGGTCTGTCATGCAAGTGTTCTGGATAAAAGCCAGGATTGGGCGTCACATTTGCCTGGCTCCGGCTACAATTAAGATTTAATCTAAATGTGATAAGTGGTCCATGTAGCCGATGTGAAGGCTGGAGGGGGGGCAGAGAAATTTGGGGTGTTTGTGTGTCTTTCTGTTTTCCCCCAAGGTACTCCCAGTTTTTCCACTGGGAAAATGGAGACTAATCCTCAGACTTTTTCATGCTGTACATCTTGAGCAACTAAAGCCTTGGTTTAAAAAGCATTTCATTCATTCTGAAAGAGAAGGAAAAACTTCTTTTGGAATGAATGAAAGGGAGGGGGAATGTAGGACAACATTAGGTAGTGAGTCTGTATATTGTAGACACGTACAGCATATTTTCAGGGGCATCACTATTGTTAAATTGTAAATTTAGACAACAGTTGAGATGCTTGTAAAATAGATAATGAATTTAGAAATTTAATAAGCAGAAGGAGTGAGAAATGTCTCTTGCTATATGTTATGTGTTGTTGGAGGTAGTTATGTGTTGTTTGTACGTATGTTTGTAGTGTATAATGAAAAAATAATAATAAAAGTGTATCCTCGGGTACTTAAAAAAACAAACAGTTGAGATGCTAGAATATGTTTAATAAGTTATTAAGTGTTCTGTGCAGTAGTTTTACTTTGTGTATTGTGGCTGTATGAGACTATTTCTTTCCTTTTCTATACAAAATGTGTGTTCTGTGTTCAGCTATTTCCCTTTTTCTTACTTCTCAGAGGGCAAAAAAGGAAATATATTAGCATAGCAGACTGTAGCTCCCTCTTAAACATTAGGTATATTTGCAGTTTTGCTTGATGAAAAGTGTTTATACTTGTAAATTATTTAACTATGCCAGTTAATTTATATGTATTTATGTATTAAATCATAACTAGTCCATTTTACATGAATGCAGCAAAATAAATTTAGGCTTGACAGGAAAGTTAAGAGCCGCATATATTTCAGGGCCCCACTGCCCCGGGCCACCTGGAAGTGATGTTGCACGGGGGAAGATCTGTTGTTTGAGCAAACTCTATGGGTTTTTTTTGGCCTCAAAATCATAGAGTTTGCCCAGATACCAGAGCGTCCCTGCATGACATCCCTGTTTGGGGGTGGGGCTGGCTGGCGGCAGGCTGAAGCCCAGAAAACGGGGGTTTTCCCACACCGCTGGGGGAATGGCGTTCGTATACCCTACCGAGGTCCTTCCTCTCCAAAAACCCCATTCTCCTAGGCTCCACCCTTAGACCTCCAGGTATTCCAAACCCAGAGTTGGCAACAATATGTAAAAGGTGTGTGTGTGTGCGTGCGTGCATATGGAGGGGAAGCTGTTTTTCCCCATTTGCCTGCAAGGAATTCTGTACATGAAGCCTTTAAGTGAACATCTGTCACATGTGGCTTCCATTTCAGCACAAAGCAAACTCTGAAGGAGAGAGCTGGGGTATCTGGGGGCTACATGTGTAAAAGCCCCTTCACTTTTAACATGCCATAATTTTTATTAACCTGCCACCGCCTACCTACACACACACACACAATATGTTAATGTGGTATGGCAAAATACCTTGTTGTAGCTAATGAGGAGCAATCCAAGTAGCCCAGGTGCTTTCTTCTTCTCTCCTGAACCTGCTAAACAAAGGAGAAAGCAATTAGAAGGAGAAAAAGTGAAAGGGTGGGTAGAGGGGGATAAGACATGGCAAGAGGGCAGACCTGGCTGTGAAGACTTGGGAGTGACGGTCCTCACCACATCTCCGTAATAATCCTGCCTGATTGCCTTGAGTCCATATTGACTCGCCGGAGGTGACCAGGTGAGTGACTAAAGCAGCCGGGTGCCGCATGAGGTTATTTGACAAGGCAGCAGAGACCTCCGTCTGGGAGGCCATCAAGGGCAGACCTTGCATGCTGAGCTTATCCCCTGCGTAGTCTAGCCACAAAATGCCTGCTCCTCGGGCAGCCGTCCATATTTAGTAATTTTCTCTTTTTTTCTGTGTGTGTTTTCTTCTCATTCTGTAGGCAAATCCTCCGATGTCTCAGAGCTTTTGCCAGGCTTTCAGATAGGGGATATGGCAGGTACTGGCTTTGCATCCGTGCTCTTTTTTCCCTGCGGAGTGGGAAGTGGGAGGGGATTACAGCCATTCTTTACCATTTCCTATCCGTGGGGCCAATGGTGTGGTCTGGGACCACTGGATTATGTCACACTGTTGGAGTTCAGCCAGATGAGAGCTGACTGCAACCAGGGGGCCATTTTTTAGAAGCAGGACTCAAGTGTCATAAGTGAATTATTAAATATATTGTTTCTTGTCTTCAATATCTCAGAGGGACGTGGGTTTGGAAAAGGTTTTAAAGCGCCTGTCCTCTTGGCCTTTCGTCTCTTTTCTTCCCTGGTGAGCTTGCACTGTGCTGTTGTAAACACTTTCTGAGGCGTCTTCATTTTTATTCTCCCAGTAATATGCAAGGGATATGCCCTTTTCAAGTCCCAGTGGTGCAAACGTGGACTTGAGCAGAGGAACTCAATCTCAAGGGTCCCACAGAGTCTGTGGCTTTGGGGAACAGGATAACTGCTGCACTGCGCACCTTAATGTGCTTTCTTGGGGGTGCGCCTGGAAACAACAAATGGGAATGCAACCAGCATCCACAGATGCACTTGTCAGAATGCCTTTCCGTGTGTATAATATGTGGGAAATGTTGATTGATTCGTTTTTTTGCAAATGTGGGAAACTGCATTGAGATAGACTAACAAGGCTACCCGTCTTGATCTGTCTGTAGCAGCAGAAAAGACCAAGAGTCCAGTGGCACCTTAAAGACTAACAAAATTTGTGGCAGGGGAGGAGCTTTCATCAGTCCGGAGAAGTGAGCGGTGACTCACAGGCGCTCACCCCCTGCCACATATTTTGTTAGTCTTGAAGGCGCTACTGGACTCTTGCTCTTTTCTAATGGGAAACTGCCGTTGATGTCTTTTTTGAGACTAGTGGTCAGTAATCCTTAAGTCCTTGCGCTAACGTGCAGTATGGGACTGAGATGTCTTTCTGGCTATGGGTCGGGGTGAGATGAAGAGTCCTCCTGCGGCTTCCCCAGTGACAGCTTTGAGGTGATTTGCTACACAAACCCATTACTACCCTGAAAGGGTGGAGCTCTTTTACCCTGCCATGCAGTCAAGAGCTCTTCCGTTTCAGTGTTGATCACCCTGTGCCTCAGACAAGCTAATGAGGTTGAAGGGGGGGGGGCATGCCCAAAACAATGCAGAGAATTAAACACTTGGGTCAGAAGTGCAGCTTTTGGGGGTGGGAGGAGGCAGCTGTATAGTCAGCTGAGTGCAGGGGCTCATTCAAAGCCTCTGATGCCCAAACCTTCCCAGGCCAGCCTCAAAGTTTGCAGTGGCATATCACGATAACTTGGGAGTGAATTGTGTTGGCCTTACCCTGTATTTGAGGAATGGGGTATGCGTTCTCTGTAGGACAAGAAAGCACATCAAAAAAGCTGGTTCTGGGAACTCCATCCTCTGCACAAACACTAGTATCCTATGCACACACCCACAGATGCAGATGTAGTATAGACAGGGCCAATGCTCCCTCTAAGCTGTGGGGTCTTGTGAGCAAAAATTCTACTTTGTGAGCTACTGGCATTAAAGTTGTGAGCAAGCGATTTGGCTACTGCATAAATTAGTTTGCTCTGGAGCCATCCTTCCTGAGCTAAGACAAAAATGTGTGAGCCGGAGGCTAAAAAACTGTGAGCTAGCTCTCACTTAACTCAGCTTAGGGGGAACATTGGACAGGGCGTAGAAGTTAAAAGTACCGGGACTCATGATGGAGGCCTGCAGAGGAGGCAACACAGCAGCCCAATATACTCCATCGCGCCTGTTGATGACATCGTCATTGTGCGCAGAGTATCCTATCCCACCCGCCACCTTCTCTGGCCGGCCTCTTTGCAAAGAGGCCAACCAGAAAGAAGCGTCGGAACATCGTACTGGTGTGTACGGGCAGACACACAAAAAAGGGCCTTAGATATAGATTCTTGTTGGTCTAGGAATTGAGTTCCCTCTCATGGTGGAAGCAATACTAAGTGTGTCTCTTCAAATGCAAGTCTGTCATGAGCAATGTTCCCTCTAAGCTGAGTTAGTGTGAGCTAGCTCACAGGGTTTTTTTAGCCTCGGGCTCACGCATTTTTGTCTTAGCTCAGGAAGGGATGGCTCCAGAGCAAACTAACTTTGCTAAAGTAGGATTTTGTTCCCAAGACTCCACAGCTTAGAAGGGAGCACTGGTCATGAGGTGGCTGAATTGTAAGGAGCGAGAGGGCATCCGGTGTGCAGGGAGTCAACCCGGTTCCATTGGCTGGCTCCCTGCAGGCTCTTCCTCGGTAGATACTTTTTCCTTCGCTGAGCTGAGCCCAGGAGGGAGGGATGGAAGATACTTGGTGGGGGCGGCTCCCTTGGAAGTTCAGCCCATTCTCACCCCACCACGTGCTCCTTAAGAACGTAAGAAGAGACCTGCTGGGTCAGACCAGGTGGACCACCTAATCGAGCTTCCCATTTGACACAGCAACCAACGGGTTGTCCTTAGAGGCCGCAGACAAGCCACGGAGGCCAAGCCCTTCCCCTGATTTCCCTCCCAGCCTTT
>NW_015170323.1:189618-192442 GCF_001447785.1 Gekko japonicus | reverse complement strand
CGCGCTTGAAAAGACAGCTCTGCTGCTGTGTTCGGTTTGGCCCCTGAGCGCTGAAGGTACGAGGTGATAGATGAGCTCTGTGCTCTGGATTCCAGACCGCCTGGCAGAGGGCTTGGCAGGTCTCTTTCCCACAGCCGGCTTCGTACCACGCTTCTCCTTGGCGACACCGAGGGGCTAGAAGAGGGAAATACATGGGGGAAGAAGGCTTGGGATCCAGGGGTCTAGAGAGGCCTGTTAGCTCTGGTGTGTAACAGGGTGGACAAGGAGAGGTCTATCCCGGACCAGCACAGAAGGCTGCCATTAGTAAAAAAAACCAAAAAACCCCACCACAAAGGTGGTGTCTAAAACTAGCTTAGAGCCAGGGGTTTGTGTTAAGAACATAAGAAGAGCCCTGCTGGATCAGACCAGTGGTCCCTCTAGTCCAGCCTCCTGTCTCACCCAGTGGCCAGCCAGTTCCTCTGGACAGCCAACAACAGGGCATAGGGGCCAAGGCCTTCCCCTGATGTGGCCTTCTGGCACTGGGACTCAGAGGACTGGTGCCTCTGAACCTGGAGGTTCCCCTCAGTCCCCATGGCTAGTAGCCACTGATAGACTTATTCTCCATGAATCTATCTAATCCCCTTTTCAATGCTGTTTATTCCTGTGGCCATCACTCCATCCTCCGGCAGCGAATTCCACATTTCAATCACTCTCTGTGTAAAGTGGCGTTTCCTTTTGTCCGTCCTGAGCCTACCGCCCATCAACTTCATTGGACAACCCTTGAGTTCTGGTATTTGGGGAGAGGGAGAAAAAATAATTCTCTTTGTCCACTCTCTCCACCCCCATGCATAATTTTATAAACTTCTATCACAGACCCTTCAGCCTTCGTTGCGGTTAGCATTCTATTTTGGCTGACAAAAGCTTTGCCCTTGTCAGGGCCGCACGACTTGGGCTCCGGCCACTCCCCACAGGGTCCCCAGAGTTGGCCGTGTCTCAAAAGGACTGCTTTTTCTCCCTCTCTCTCTCTCTCTCTCTCACCTTGCCCGCCCTCCCTCTCCTTCCAGACTGGGTCTTTGTCATTGTGGTGGTGCTGGGGTTCTTTCTGCTCATCCTGCTCTTGGGGATCTGCTGGTGCCAGTGTTGCCCTCACACCTGCTGCTGCTACGTCCGGTGCCCCTGCTGCCCGAAGAAGTGCTGCTGCCCCGAAGCTCGTAAGTCTCACTCCCCTCCCTCACCCCCCCTCTCGCCTCGTGGCAGAGTTCTCTGACCTGCCCCTGCCATTGGGCTACGGATGCAGCCCGTAAGGTGGCTTCCATCCAACAAGGTCTTGTTCTGGCCTTTCCCGAGCAAGCGGCATCGACATGGTGTGCTGCTTCATCCTTCGTCTGGTGTGGTATGGTCTATTCCAGGAGTCCCCAACCCGATGCCCAACACCTTTCCTGGCACCCACCAAGTGTTTTTTGAAAGTAGGCGGAGCCATGTGGGGCTTTGGCCCAGCAAGGCCTCTGATTGGCCGTTGGAGATTTGATTGGCAGTGCAGATTAAAAAAAAATCTTTGGGAGCAGCTGCCACCATAGCAGAAGGATCTTTACTATGTGATGGAAAGTAAGCTGCAGCGGCCACTTTATGGCGGTCTCCATCTCTTGGTGGCAGCCCTTTTGTGGCTGCACCCACCACGCTGTGTCAGAATTCCAAAGGTGCCTGCGGGATCAAAAAGATCAGGGATCCCTGGTCTGTTCTGACCGGCAGCGGAATCTCAGGCCAAAGCCTTTCCCAGTTCTGCTACCTGGGGTCCTTTTAAGTGGAGAGGCAGGGGATCGAAATTGGGACCATCTGCATGGGAAACTGAACCCCACAGCTCCTAAACGTTGCCCCCGGGAGACTCAGGACAGGAGCTGTCGCTGAAGATCAGCCGGTCCCTAACTCTGCTTTTCCCCTCAGTTTACGTTGCAGGGAAAGCTGCAACGTCCGGCGTCCCCAGCGTTTACGCTCCCAGTGTGTACACATCCAGCAACCATCTGAAGGCAGGGCCTCCAGGCACTGTGATTCCCATGGGCCCCGTAGGCCCTGTGTACAACGGCTATGGAGTGGATTACGACAGGGCCAGCTCAGGTAAGTGGCTGTTTTAATAGCCGGGTTCCTCCTGCCCCAGAACTAGACCCCAGCTGCTTGGACAGAGAGAAAGGCAAGGCTGTGGGTCCCCCCCCCCCTCAGCTACAGGGTGTTAAATAACATGACAAAAGCTGGGAAGGTTGTGTTAGTGCCAATTACTCCTTTTGTGAATGGTCACAGTACCCATGCGTTCAGGCTTTGCACGGAGACATTCTGACTGTGCCTCTCGGATTTCAAGGTCCTCTACGGCCTCGCTTTTGGCAACTTCAGTTTGTCTTTCTGCCAACTCAGCCAGTAACGCTTCCTTGCCTCTGAAGGGGGCTCTAGTCCATGAACAGCTTTGTTCTGCAATAAATCTCTGTGTGTGTGTGCTTGTGGCATTTATATGCCACTTGTCAAGCCAGGGTGGCTCACAGAAAACACTGAAATGCAATCAAATGACTAAACAAATGGATGCTGGATTGGTCCGGTCCTGCTGACAGAGGCCAAGGCCTGAAAGCACTTTGGCTTTTGTGCTTCCTCTGAGCCCTGAAGGCCTTTTCCTCTGTTCTTCGGGTCTTGCCCAGGCCTTAAGTACCTGTAGGGAGAGGAAGATCAAACAAACAAACCCAGCCGCAATGGAACTCAACAGCAGCTAGCAAGGTCTTCCTCACTTACCCCCCCCGCCAACAGAATAGCTTCATGATGGCCGCGGGCACACGGGCAGGAAAATGCGGGGGGGGGGGGGGGGGGG
>NW_015170323.1:182288-189418 GCF_001447785.1 Gekko japonicus | reverse complement strand
ACAATCCTTTTGGGAAGGGGTGAGGGGCGGGCGCCAGATGCCACCGGAAATGTGATCAGATGCCCGCCCTTGCCCCGCGATTACCGGAAACTAGTACCTCCGAGGTACTAGTTTTTAACCGTGCATCTTCGGCGGGAAGCCTCGGGTTCGCCACGGGAGCTCTACGCTTCCCAGATGTGGCGGTGAGATCGAGCCCGGAAAATCCACCTATCTTCCGTCTCTGTAGCGTGGCTAATGCTCCGTGTGACCGGGGCCATAATTCATTATTTCAGTTTTAGGAGAGACTGGATTTCTGCTACTCGAGGGGCTTGATCCTTTAAGGCTCTCTTGTCTGGGTCCAACCTGGTCAACCTCTTCTTTGTATCCCTAAACATTTGAGCAGCTTGCTTGTTGCTGTACACTCAGCCCATGATAGCCTTGTAGGTTTGGCTTTAGATATGCTTTCTGAAAAGGGGGTGTGGTTATAAGGGGAGTAGAGCCGCGGGGCCCTAGAACCACCTCGTAACTGCTGGCAAGAGTTTGCCCGATCGAGCCGGGTAAGCTTGAGCAGCAGGGTTTAGTTTTGTTTCCCCAGCCAGTTGCGGCGGAGTAGCGTAGCTCTTAATAATCTTTACCGTCTCCCCTTTTCGTTGCAGTGGGTGGAAACAGCTCTCAAGTGCCCCTCCTGCGAGATACGGATAGTGTTGCAAATTCCGGTAAGGAATGTGCTTATTTAAGGAGGATCGCCTGAGCCCTGCATGTTGTGTGCATACATGGAAACAAGTGTAGACTTTTTGCAGCCCAGGGTGGATAGTCACCCACGAAGCTCCCTTATACTGAATCAGACCCTTGGTCCCTCAGTGTCAGTACCGTCTGTTCAGACTGGCAGCAGCCCTCCAGGGTCTCAGGCAGAGGTCTTTCCCGTCACAATACTGCCCTTTTAACTGCTGGGGACTGAACCTGGGACTTTCTGCGTGCAAAGCAGAGGCTCTGCCACTGAGCCGCAGCCCCTCTTCAGGCTTAGTTGTGCACAACAAACAGGACCACAGTGCGTAATAGCCAGTGAAACAGTAAATCACCGTGTACAAATAAACAATATTTGTTGGTTTTTATATGCAATATAGAGAATTCAGTTATTAACAATAACACTACAATATGTGATACAAAGCTTAGCAGTACATACTCCTGGGATCCCAGATCACTGCAGACTGTGACAGTAGTCATGAAATTAAAAGACGCCTGCTCCTTGGGAGGAAAGTGATGGCGAACCTAAACAGCATGATAAAAAGTAGAGACATCACCCTGCCAACAAAAGTCCGCATGGTCAAAGCAATGGTATTCCCAGTAGTCATGTATGGCTGCGAGAGCTGGACTATAAGGAAGGCCGAGCGCCGAAGAATAGATGCTTTTGAACTATGGTGCTGGAGGAGACTCTTGAGAGTCCCTTGGACTGCAAGAAGAACAAATCAGTCAATCCTCAAAGACCGGAAGGCGGAAGACCGGAAGGCCTGGCGAGAGTTCGTCCATGGGGTCGCGAAGAGTCGGACTCGACTGTGCGACTGAACAACAACAACAACATATAAAAACCAACAAATATTGTTTAATTGTACACGGTGATTTACTGTTTCACTGGTTAGTTGTGCACAAAGCTTGCCCAGATCAGTGGCTCGATTCCCGAGTCCATTAGGAAAGGGCCTCTGAGCTGAACAGGTTGGTCTGGTGGCAGCTTCATTTCTGTTGACCCAGCTTTGCTAATTTGGAACCAGGAAGGTTGTGAGACCATGGCAATGAGTTGATGGCTACTGCTTCCCTCTGCAGGACAGAAGGAGAAGGGGTTTGCTTTACAGAAGGGACTACTAGCAGCTTCCTGTGGTGAGGCAGGCCCTCCGCCTAGAGTTGCCAGACCCCCTATGGGGGGGGTCCCCCTGATTTTGGGGGCTCCAATCTGACGCCAGCCAGCTGGCTGGCAGGGGAAGCACTACCCCCAAACAGCACCCTCCCACGTTGATGTCGTCAGTGCAATGACATCACCCATCACGCCTGGCACGTCACACGGCAATGCTCTAGCGTTTTGACCCAAACTCTGTTGTCACCACGTGACGTGCCCTTTGGGGTGATGGCCCTTTGGGGTGAAGTCATTGTGCATGCCAGAAGATTCCAGGATGTATCCAGGAGCCCCTTGCCGGAAGACCAGGAAGACCTGGCAACCCTACCTCTGTCCTATTGAGCCCCAATTCCATATTGTCTTCCAGTTGTCTGAATTTGCAATTGAAGGAAAGGAACTGGTTTTTTTTCCTGTGCGCAAGGGTGGGAGAGACTCTCCTTGTTCAGTGGAGGAGGAGGCTTCACTGACTGCGCAATGGACCTTTTCCTGTAATACACAATGAAATTATCTCCTGTAGGGATTGGGTTGCTGAGCATGTGCAGAGTTTCTCCTGCCCTTCTACTCCAGTCTCTCCCCTAATAATCCAAAATAATTCAAAATCATAGGAAATTGCCACTGCTTCGGCTGAAGGGGTGTTACTTCTTACAAAAAATGTCCCAAGAATGCAGTGTTAATGGGGTTAAACAGCTTTGTAGCAGGAGTCACAATAGTACGGTCAAGCGACCAGCCAATAGAACCAACCAGCCAATAGAACTCTTCTCTTACAAAAAATGTCCCAAGAATGCAATGTTAATGGGGTAAACAGCTTTGTAGCAAGAGTCACACTTCAGGATGCGTAGGCGGAAGGTCAAAACATCCCCCAAAGCAAAAATGATAAAGTGAAAGGACTCTCCTTCCAGAAGGGAAATTTTAGTATGGTGTTTGCAAATAACAAGCAGGGCAAAAAAGGAAATTACAAAGGCAAATAGGCTGACTGGTGCAAGTTATTAATCCAGGCAGGGCCCAGACTATCTCTGAAAATGCCTTCTGTCTGGAGGCTTTTGAGGATGGCACCAGGCACATGGGCTGGTTCTGAAATGAAGGGACAATTGACGATGTCAGCTGGACACACACCCTAGGTGATTGGGGTAGACAGAGACACCCTCGATCTCCCCACAGCCAAAGAGGCAAGCCATGGCTTTTCCCTTGGGGTGGAGGAAGGGCTCATTACCCAGTGAGGGACTTGCCCAGTTAGACGGGGGGAGGATGCAAATGTGAAACGTGATGGAATAAGAGAAATATGGTGCCATTCCTTTGGAAGGAGAGAAGCCAGCACCTTTGCACCAAGGGGGTGGTCTGGGAGCAAAGAGGGTGGGCTCCTTCAGAGACATTAATACGTGGGAATTCAAAATTTCTGGTAACTGAGATGGACAAAGGGAAGTTTCATGTTCCCAGTTCAGCAAATAAGCAGTGGGAAAGGGGGCTGGGGGGGGGGGGCACGATTGTGGCCAAAGTGCCAACTTTTGATCAGACTTTAAAAGAATTCTGAGTCAGAGCTATTTGTGAAGTCTCCTCCTTGCCATTTGCAACCTGGAGGATTCCCCCTTTAAATCTGCCACTGAGTTTGGAAAGAAGGCACCGTGAGTTCTCCTGCCAGCTTATCCCCATGCTGATTGTCTGGTGCCCTGCCTGTCTGCTCCCCCACACACCTTATTGTGTACAGGTTAAAGAGCTGGTGAGGTGAGCAGGAGAAGCCATGCTTGCCTTGGCTTATGCATCAGTAGCAGATTTAAAGGCAAGGGGGGCAAAGATTGCTTGCCCCCTCTTTCCCGTTCTTGCCCTATTCTATAGCCTCCCCATGGTGGATGTATGGGTCCTCAGTCCTAAATAATAATAATTAACTAATAATAATAGTATAGTCAGGATATCTTAAAATTTTCTGGCAACCTGAAGTTCCAGCTCTTTTAGCATTATGCACCACTAGGTGGCGAGCTAGACTTATTTTGGGGAGTTGAGAGAGCTCTGAAAGAGCTGTGACTCACCCAAGGTCACCTAGCTAGCTTCACATGGAGGAGTGTGGAATCGAACCCAGTTCTCCAGATTAGAGCCTGTCCCTCTTAACCACTACACCACACTGTCCTAAAGCTTGCCCCCGATGTCTCTCCCCAGCCGTGCGCAGTGGCTACCGCATCCAAGCCAACCAGCAAGATGACTCCATGCGGGTGCTGTACTATATGGAGAAGGAGCTGGCGAACTTTGACCCCACCCGGCCAGGCCAGCCTAATGGGAGGCTTGAGAAAGGTATTTTTTGGCTCCCGGGGACTTCCGGCCTGCGGTAACTGTAACAAGAAATATTTATCATCATTTATTTATTATTTGCATTTATAGCCCACCCATCCCGCGGGTGGGCTCGGGGAAGGGTAACATCACTAGAATAAATACAATTTCAGTTTAAAGCATTAAAACACGATGAAACATTATAACAGTTAAAACAATCGGTACTGCGGAAACATTATAACAGTTAAAACAATCGGTACTGCGTGGAACAGCGTCAGTTGGCTATAAAGTCCTGGCCCGATGGTACAATGGGTTAAAGGCCAGTTGTCGGTGGTCAGTAGACAGGTGACAGACGGGTGACGACAACCTCAGGGAGGCCGTAGATGGGCGCCTGCCACCTCAGCCAAAGGGCTGGTGGAAAAGCTCCATCTTGCAGGCCCTGCGGAGTTGAAGGAGATCCCACAGGGGCCTGGTCTCAATAGGGAGCCTGTTCCACCCGGCTGGGGCCAGGACAGAGAAGGCTCTGGCCCTGGTTGAGGCAAGACAGGGCGTTCTTCAGGCCAGGGACCACCAGTAGGTGTTGGTCTTTTGAGCGTAACACTCCTGGAGGTGTATATGGGAAAAGCATGCCTGTTCTACCCCCGGGATCCCCAACACGCCAACACCTTTTCTGGCACCACCAATTTTTTTTTAGAAAGCAGGTGAGGCCTGGTGGGGCTTTTGCTCAGCAAAGCTTCTGATTGACCACTGGTGATTTGATTGGCTGTCCAGAGTTCTTTAAACGTTGCTCTGGCAGCCGCCTCACTGTGTGCCTGAAGGTAAGCTGGAGCAGCCATTTTGTAGCCGGCTCCGCCTCCTGCAGCCGCCATGACATGGCAGCCATTTTGTGGCAGTGCCCAACACACTGTGTCAAAATTCCGAAGGTAACCGCAGGCTCTGAAAGGTTGGGGACCCCCCCTGTTCCACTTTACAGGCGTGCTGACCTTTTATATCCTGATTGCCTTCCAGCCTCTGTGATGAGTGAGCTGAGTTCTCTGCACGAGGACGAACGGCGCTACGACCTGCGGCAAGGGCTGGGACGGCTGAGAAGCCAGGCCATGTCCCCCATCAGCGACCTGGAGGAGGAAAGCCTGCGGGGCAGCGAGAACCGGCGGCTGCTGCCCCCCGCCCGCCGCGACCACTACGAGGACTCCCCGCCACAGAACTCCCCCCGCCGCCCCCGTGCGCACTCCATGGATGACCTAGAGCTTGAACGGGATCCCTATCCTGCCCGTCCCAGGCCCCGAGGGCGCCGTGGCTCAGACGAATGGCGCCCACGCGACTACTCCCCGGACTCCCGCAATGACTATGAGCACTACGGCGGACGGCGCAGCCGGAGCAAAGATGATCTGCGGGACTTGGAGCCGTCCCGCTATGATGACCGGCTGCTGGAGGAGGCGCTGCGTCGGAAGCAACGGGCCGGCAGCCGCGAGCACCTGGATCAGAGGAGCCCTTCGAGCAGCAGGTCCGGTCACAGGAAGAACCGGGACGGCGACAGCAATGGCTTCCCTCCGCCGCCTCCACCTCCGTACACTGAGACAGAATCCGTTTCTTCCCGTGGCAAGAACGACCGCAAACTCCGAAGGGTGAGGGCAGAGAACACGACAGGGGCGCTGGGTTAATGTGCCGTACTAATTTATTTCAATTTATTTACAAAATTTATATTCCACCTTTCTGGCCTCACAAGGGACACCAAGGCACCTAACAATTTAAGATGTACATGATAAAACCTCATTTTAAAACCATTAAAATCAACCACCACCATCCCCCCGACACATCATTAGAACAAATTAAAAACGGAGTTCGAATACACACAAAGACATAAAAAGAGCAATTAAAACATCAGTCAGGAAGAAGAGAAGAGATTGGATTTATACCGCTCCCTTCACTACCCAAAGGTAGTCTCAAAGCGGTTGAGTCTCAGATGAGTCTCAAAGCAGTTCCTTTCCCTTCCCCACCCCACGACAGACACCCTGTGAGATAGGCAGGACAGAGAGAGCTCTTTCGAGAACTGCTCTTGAGACAACAGCTCTGAGAGAACTTGTAACTGACCCAAGGTCATGCCACCAGCTGCATATGGAGGCATAGGGAATCAACCATGGTTCTCCCAGATTAGAGTCTGCGCTGCTAACCACTACACCAAACTGGAAGGTGGGATCACTGTGGGAAACCCAAATGAAACAAAGTCTTCGCCCGCTGGCAACACACGGGAACAGATGAATCCCCCCGGGACCAGAATCCCAGAGCTTTGGTGCTGTGATCGAGAAGGCCCTGTCTGGGGTTGCCACTTGCCTGACCTCAGAAGGCAGGGAGACCCAATACAGGGCCTCCAAGGTGACTGTAATGGTCAGGTGGGTTCATAAGGTAGTAGGCAGTCCTTCAGATATGTTGGTCCGAAGCCATATAGGATTTGGGAAAAGGCTGAAAAGAGCACATCGAAGGGCTTTTAGATCTGATTGTGCTTTGTTAGTGAGATCCGAGTGTGGGGTTGGGGAGGATGACACGGAAGGCTTGGTAAAAGTTGGACAAGGCCTTGCTTTTGCAGTTCTGAGCAAAATAGCATCTGTTTCAGTTATAATGGAGGTAACTGGACCATCATCTTGATCAGGGGTCTTTTTTTAGAAAAAGAGCTGCAGGAGCTCATTAGCATATGGTATGCTAATAAGCTACTAGGCTATTAGCATAATAGCTCATTAGCATATGCAACACCCCGTGACATCACCGGAAGTGATGTCAGAAGGGGAAGCAAAAGGGGGGGGGAAGGCATCTTCAAAAGCCTCCCGTTCCCGAAGCGAAGAGAAAAGGGGTTTAAAGTTTAAACCCCTTCTCCCTAGAGTTGGGCCACATAAGGAGGAAAGAAGGAAGGAAAGCGAGAGAGAGAGAAGGAATGAAGGAAGGAAAAAGTGAAAGAAAGAGAAGGAAAGAGGGGGAAAAGAGAGGGAAAGAAAGAGAGTAAGGAAGAAAGAGGGAA
>NW_015170323.1:177212-181817 GCF_001447785.1 Gekko japonicus | reverse complement strand
GGCGCTGGCCTGGGGAGACAGCGACAGGCCTCCTCTGGCTTCCCTGGGGCTGCAGCTCTCTGGCATGGGGCCGGCGACGGGGCTTGCTGCCACCGCCATTTGTGCCAGCTCCTGGGCTCCCGGAGTGGCGCTCCAGCGCGCTCCGACCCCAAAAGACCCCTGATCTTGATGAACATAATCTTAAAGACCTTCTATGGAAGAATAAGACGTTCTGTTGGAAACATAACTCCAGAAATTCTTTCTGGGACAAATGCTAAAATTATGAAATTGGTGGAACAAAGCTTTCTCAGAGGGCTCCAGGTCCTAGCGGTTTCTTCTCCCCTTTTAGCTTGTGCATTACAGCCAGTGTTCTGAGATCTTGGGGGTGGGTAGAGCTGCTGGAAGCCCCTCACAGCACCCCCCCCCCCCATGAATGTTCCCTCTGTCTGCAAACCATGGCTCCACAAACCCTCAGGGTGACCCGGTCTCCTGGCATATTTCATCCCTCCCTTTTTGATCTTTTATATTTGTTTATTTATTTGGTTCAATTTCTTTTCCTCCATTCCCGCAAGCGGGCTCAGGGCGGGTTAGAACATTAATATAAAACAATAAAATCAAGATTAAAACTATGAACTTGACCCTTAGACGATGGCGATTAAACGACATCACAACTATTCCAGTGATGCCGAGGTGTTAGATCATTAAAGGCAGAAAGGGCTAGGAACGATGGCGATTAAACGACATCACAACTGTTACAATGATGCCCAGGTGTTAGACCATTAAAGGCAGAAAGAATCCCTTAAAGGACTCTGGATTATAAGTACCTTACCTTTGGTAAGCCAAGGCAGTTATCATCCTGTGTCCTCGAAAATTGAAGACCATGGTACAGAGGGTAACAAGATGGTAACAGGAGGGGCCAGATGATATTTGATGATATGTAACAATTAATGGCCTTGAGATGTCCAGAATATCAGCTGAGACATAAATATGTCAACATGTATTGGTGGTGGAAAGTACCATCATATCGCAGCTGACTTCTGGCGACCCTCTAGAGTTTTCAAGGCCAGAGACGTTCAGAGGTGGTTTGCCATCATGGCCTCTCTTCACATAGCAACAACCCTGGACTTCCTTGGCGGTCTCCCAACCAAGTACTAACCAGGGCCGGCCCTGCTTAGCTTTCCGCAGTCTGATGAGATCAGGCTAGGCTGGGCCATCCAGGACAACGTGCCTTGCTAACTTCGATATCTCTTTCTCTCTACAGAACCATGCGGTCAGCAGAGAGAGCCTGGTGGTTTAAACTCCTCGCGGTTCCGTGACCCCGGGAATCCACAGTGGGCCGCGCGCCGTTTCTAGTGATGGTCTCCATTGGCATCCGTTTCATGCCGGAGGACTCCGAGACAGGAGCAGATAGTACTCCTCTGTTTCCAGCTTCTGACGGGATGGGTGGACCACCCCAACGCTCAAGGGACTGACCTCTCTGTGCCTTATTTTAGCTTCCCCCCGCTCTCGTGCTGATATTCTCAAGGAGTCTGGAGGTGTAGCTTGCACTGCACGAGAATTTTTAAATCCCCCTTTTAAATTTCAGACCTAGATTTTATTATTATTTCTAATATCAGGTTTGGCAAAAGGGCGCTTGTACTTGCAGGTAATACCCCCGGTGCAGTCAGACCACGAAACATGAGATGGAAATCGTTTCTATCCCTCTCTCTCTCGTCTTTTCTAAGGTTGTTCCAAGGAAGACCTGTTCAGCTGTGGTACCTCCCACAGCCCAAGTTGTAAAACGGCTTCCGCATGTTTTATACTGAAGACGTGTGGGGTTTTTTTTGTTGAGTGTTTTTAAAAAAACAACTCCTTGTCCTTTCACCCTTAGAATTCGCTGCTGGTACTGTAAATACCCCAAAGTGATTAGCAGCCAAGTAGTTTGGTTCCCCCCTCCCCAATTTATGTGTATTTTTGAGATTACAATTTTGTATAAATAAAATGAGTAGATTGTGTTCTTAACTAGATTTTGTAACGTTTGAAGTGGGTCAGTAGACCTGGGCGTTGGTGCAAGTCTTATCAACAGCTGCTGGGCACAATAGGTGTATGACACCCTCCATATTCAGAGGTAGAAGACCCACTGAATAATACTTGGTGGAAGAGGGAAAAACTGGGATTTATTACCTTTTAATTTATTTATTTTTTAGTTTAGTCTATATCCTGCCTTTCACTCCAGCGGGGGACCCAAAGTGGCTTTATGACATTCTCTCCTCCGTTTTATCCTCACGCCAACCCTGTGGGGTAAGTTAGGCTGAGAGTGTGTGACTGGCCTGAGGTCACCCAACAAACTTCCATGGCACAAAGTGGGGATTCAAACCTGGAATTCCTGGATGCCAGTCCAACTACACCATCCTGGCTAAGCCCGACGTAGGGTTCTCAGTGCACCTCAGGTTGCCCATCATAGAAAATAGGATGTTGGACTAGATCCTTCAGGGTTTGTGTTTGGAAACATCCTCTCCTCAGGGTTCTCTTCTGGGCACCCATGTTTCTTTTCTTTCCCGTCTTCCTAAGACTTGTGCCACCCGGTTCTTCCCTATCTTCCCACTTTCTCATTTCCCCCGTTTCTGATAGAATCTCCTGCCAATTGCTAGTCCTCTTGGGTACCTTCGTCTGGCTCTCGGCCTACAATGATGGCTCCACCTCTACCTGCCGGGCAGGTGCCGACTAGCTAAGGACAGAAGATTCTCTAGGTAAGAAGTAACTCTAAAGAAAGCTACAGGACAACTGTGGTAAAGGAAGGTTTTTATGTGCTTTTTCTGTAAGCAGAATTGTGGGAGGGGTATAGCGTTCGAGAGGGAAGCAGAGCTCTGGACTAATTTGCATCAGTCTGAATTCTTATGCACCCTCACCTAGATAGCCCAGACAAGCCCGATCTCATTGGATCTTGGAAGCTGAGTAGGGCCAGCCCTGGCAAGTATTTGGATGGATGTCCTCCATGTCTGAGTAGGAGTCGCCAGAGATCATCATGACTTCCAGGCATGGGTGTGCGCGCGGGCACACACACACACATGCAAAAATACCCCCCCCCCCAAATCTGAATTCTTATGCAAATAGACCTCCACCTTTTAAAGGTCTGAAGATACAGAAGACGCAAAGATGCACTGTATACTACCAGTTGTTCCACTGATATGGTGGCTGCTACAGAAGCTGTAATGTGTGAGAACTTGTGCTGTTGAGAAAATTGCCGATTGCCATGTGTGAGGATGCTTTTATCCTTAGTCAGAAGGGTTGGTCTATTATGGTCGGTATTGTCTGCTCTCACTGGCAGCAGAGTTCTGGCTGGAGGTCTTTCGCATCACCTGTTACCTGTCCCTTTTCACTGGAGGATTGAACCTTGAGGATTTCTGCATGCACAGCTGTTGCTCTGTGGCTGAACCACAACCGTCACCGCCACCCCTTGTCCCCCAAAGCTTTGTTACTCTGGGATTTAACAACTCCAATACAGAGAAGCGTATTCGGCATCTCCTACATGCTGAGTCATTCTCCATCAACAAACTGCCTGTGCTAAAACAAGACTTTCCAGACTCCGTGCTAAGTGATTGAGGACGTATTTGTGCTCTGACTGCAGATGTGCTTGAAATTGATTTGGCACGGGATCCTCCAAAGAATTCTGGGGATTGTGAGGGTGTGAAAGCTCAGAGGTTTCCGTAGCAGCTCTTCTGGGAAGGGTAGCCATGTTGAAGGCCTGGTGGTGTTCTCCAACTGCCCAGCAGATGGCAGTCATCCCTTACATCAACCTCTGGGCTTGCCGGGCGTAGCTCACTGGGATGAAGGTGTGTGCCACGCTTGAAGCATGCAGTGGTAGAGGCTGGCCACAAGAGGGGGCCATCTGGGGCTTGTGAATTCACATGTCCTATTGCGTGACCCAGCACTGTGAAGGGAGACGACCGCGCCCTCCCTGCTTGGAGGCAATAGAGGACACGCAGTCCACAGAGGCCCCTCTCAAGTTGGGGACCATGGATGTTTCTAAATGGAAAGCAGGAGTCCGAAATGCTTGTATGTGCATCGTTAGTACACTAAACATTTTAACGAGACCTTCCCCAAAGGTGAAACTGGGAATAGTGTTTTACTTGGTGGTAGGAAATAAGAACCATCTCTCTTTGAATAGGGTCAGTTACAGTATCCATCCTGACAACATGCCTGCGGAGCTTATTTAGTCAGGTTGCCAACGCTGTGTTGGGAAAACTGGAGAGGGCAGCGTTTGGGAAGGGGAACTGATCTCTGTAATCTGGAGATCGGATGTGAAAGCGGAGGATCTCCAACCACCACCGGGAGTTTGGCAGCCCTAATATCTAGCAAACTCCTGTTTTGTTAATGGATTTCATTCCCCTTTAATATGGCCTAGAAGAAACATGTAGCCAACCTGTTTGTCCTACGCCAAAAAGCAGATATGATGTCAAATGATTGGCACAGTCATAAGACAATAAAGAAATCAGAAAAAAAAACTGTGAAAAGGTGGCGCTTAATAAATTTCTTTAAAGAATCAAAAAATATGAAAAGTGAACAATAGTAATATACACAATAATAGAAAATATGACCGTGATCTCCGGAATGTCTTGCCGTTTCGAAGGTAGATCTTCTTCCGAT
>NW_015170323.1:171908-176901 GCF_001447785.1 Gekko japonicus | reverse complement strand
CTTCCTGGCTGACTGAGGGCTGGAAGCAGGGTGGCCGGAAGCAGGGGGTGGGGCTTTGTCATGTGCCCCGCCCCCCGTTCCTCACCCGGGGGAACTGTGTTCCCCCGCGTTCCCCCCCGAAATGACCTCTGTATATTATGTATAAAAAATGTGTAAAATAAGATGTGTATTACAATAGAGTTTGTTGTATTTCATAGAAAATCTTCTTAGGTATCTTTGAAACGTCACCAGAAGAAATGAATTACTGAGAGGCAGTCTTTGTAAGGTTTCAAACTATTTTATTATTAATTATACTGGAACGATTTATATAATGTTAAGATTTTCAAATACGTACATTGTTGTATTTGTCTCACATCTTCGTTTGGAAGAAGATCCACCTTCGAAACGGCAAGACATTCCAGAGATCACCGTCATATTTTCTATTATTGTGTATATTGTTATTGTTCACTTTTCGTATTTTTATTGTTCTTTAAAGAACTTTATTAAGCGTCACCTTTTCACAGTTTTTTCTGATTTTTGCTACGCCAAAAAGCCCCAACACCCCCAGTATGAAGATGTTGGTGATCCAGGAAACAAGGGGTGGGGGAGAAGTAGGGAGTTGCTTGGCCAGACGCATTGGGAACAAATTTTGGCTCAGCAGTGCTGCTTACACATCCGAACCATGTCTCATTGGCCCTTCATGCCCCTCACTGGACCTCCATTGGCCCTTCATGCCCCTCGCTGGACCTCCATTGGCCCTTCATGCCCCTCGCTGGACTCCATTGGCCGTTCGCAAAGCAAAAAATGGTTGGTGATGCTGCTATTTTACACCTATCTGGGGAGCCGCCTGTCCCTGATGTAGGCCTCAGGGATTGTGAAGCCTAAATCTTGTGACAGGCGAGGAAGAACACTGAGAACTGCCACTGTGAGGGTTGCCAGCTCCGGGTTGGGAAATACCTGCAGATTTTGGGGGCGGAGCCTGGGAATGGGAGGGACCTCCGCAGGGTACCATACCATAGAATTCACCCTCCAAAGTAGCCATTTTCTCCAGGGGAACAGATCTTGGTCTGATGGAGATCAGTTATAATAGTGGGAAGTCTCCGGGCCCTACCTGGATGTTGGTAACCCTATCTGTGAGCATTAATTGGCGAAAACGCATGTCCTACATTCAGTGCCAGCTCTCGTCTTTGTGCCAGCATGCTATCCCTTGGAGGTAGGCCCGGCTGATGGGCAATTGCTTGAGGCTCTACTTGGTAAGCTTCGTGGGTGAATCTCCTCTATACTGGAAGCATCCTGGTACCCCGCTGGGGCCCTCCCAGAATGAAAACAAATACCACGTCTTCCTTCACCCAGAAGATGGGATTCAAAGTGAGGCTCCGATGTCAGCATCGGTGAGCATCAGTTCTGACGCTGCGTGTGCAGGCCTGCCCACGTGACCGGGCCTCTGTCTCCTCTACAGAAGCCAGAGCTCGGGGGCCCTGTCCCTTCCTGCCTTCGTTAATTTGACTCAAAAGTGCTGTCTCTGGAAGTGCCCCACGCCCTTGCCTATCCCCATTCTTCTGCACCGACACCCCCAAAGCAGCTGGGGGGAGGAAGGGCCGGGTTCAGCCGGAGTTCTGTGTTCCGATGCCGCAGTGCGGCCAACAGGCCTGGGGCTACTGTGGCGGAGACTAAAAATAACCCATTAGGCTCACCAGTGGAGCGTGCAGAGGAGACCAGGGGAGATGGAGGCAGGCAGACGGGAAAGAGGATGGAAGAAGGCAGGAGAAAGCAATCAGATGGTGGGGTGTGTGACTGGCGGTGTCCCATGGGGAAAGCCGAGGCGCTAGCCTAGACTGGATAAACCGGAGCAGAGCTGCGACGTCTGCTTCTAGCTGTACTTGCATGACATCAAGGCAAAGATGTCCTTCACCGACGATACCCTGGTTTGCCAAAAACCCCACGCTTTGGAAATCAATCGCTCTCTGCACTCGGAAACCATGTTTTGCAAAGCACACTCAAATAAATGCAGATTTGCTTATTCTGATGAAACGTGCTTGAAATCTCGTTCTTTAAACTACAGCCTGGTTCCTTTGTCGGCAGAAAGAGACCTATGGATGGGGCTGTGGCTCAGTGATGGAGCATCTGTTTTACGTATGGCAGGTCTTGAGGTCAGTCCCCAGTTCTCCTGGCCTAGCTGGCCTCAGGAAAGACCTTTCTCTTCTCAAGAGCAGCCGTCAGTCTCAGTAGACAACACTAAGCTGGGGTATAAAGCAGCCTGATATTTTATAAGTGAGCCTGTGAAAGGTAAATAGTAGGCTTCCCAAGTCCCCCCGGGGGGTGGGTATTTATCTACTTGCAATTTCTTGCTTTCGAACTGCTAGGTTGGCAGGAGCTGGAACTAGAGACGGGAGCTCACTCCGTCACGCAGCACACTCGGGTCTCGAACTGCCGAACGACCCACCTTCCACAGTCTGCAGTTCAGCGTCTTAAGCACCTGAACCACCGCTCAAGCCACTGAATCAAACGCCAGGAAGGAGCCGAGCAAAAACAGCATTGTACTTTAATCCTTCGAAGGAGCACAGAGTCAATCGATGAATGCTGGGGCTTTAACTTTTGCAACTTGCAATCTTTCTACAAAGAGCCTTTGGAAGATGGACTCGCCCTCACTCACTGCGTGTCATAAGCCCGGGCAGCCATGCCTCAGTGCTTCTTAGCAGGGGAAGAAGCCCATCATAACCGCAGACACCCCAAACAGGACTGATTGGACAGCCCCTGCTCAACAGGAGCACGCAGGAGAGAGAACTGAAAGATGACCCAGGAACTGGTTTCCAAGGTGACCTTCCTCTGCTTTCTGTGGCTCAAGTGGTTAAGATGCTGAACTGCAGGCTGTGGAAGGTCAGTAGTTCAGCAGTTCGAGACTTGGGTGCCGCATGATGGAGTGAGCTCCCATCTCTAGTTCCAGCTCCTGCCAACCTAGCAGTTTGAAAGCAAGACATTGCAAATAGATAAATAGGTGTCACTTCGGTGGGAAGGTAAAAGCGTTCCGTGCGCCTTGGTGTTTAGTCATGCCAGCCACATGACCACGGAAACGTCTTCGAACAGCGCTGGCTCTTCGGCTTGGAAACGGAGATGAGCACCGCAACCCTAGAGTCAGATTCGACTGGCTTTCGAGCAAGGGAACCTTTACCAAATGGTCTAGTATTAAGTAAGATCCCTTGGACACTGACGGCTGGTTTTTAAGAACAACATGCTACTCTGACTGCCGATGATACGATCTCTTTGTAGCAGTGTGTGTGAGCGAGATCTTGGGGGCACGGGTGGACCAAAAGTTAAATATGAGCAGCCAGTGTGATGCGGCGACAAAAAAGGCTAATGCGATCTTGGGGTGTATCAACAGAGGCATAACATCCAAATCGCAAGACCATAGTCCTGCTGTACACTGCGTTGGTCAGGCTGCACTGGGCATACTGTGTGCAATTCTGGAGGCCTTACTTCAAAAAGGAGGTGGACAGAAGGGAGCAGGTACAGAGGAGACCAAGCCCTGTGAGGAAAGGCCGAGGGACCTGGGAATGTTCAGTCTGGAGAAGAGGAGGCGGAGGGGGGACATGACTGCTCTCTTGAAGTATTTGAAGGGCTGTCACTTAGAAGAGGGCAGGGAGCGGTTCCTGTTGGCAGCAGACGATAGAACTCTCAGAATCATGGGTTTAAATTGAGGGCGGAAAGGTCCTGGCTGGATCTTAGGAAAATGTTTTTTACAATAAGAGGGTTGCAACAGTGGAATCAGCTGCCTAGGGAGGTGGTGAGCTCCCACTCATTGGCAATCTTTAAGCACCGGCTGGATAAACACTTGTCAGGGATGCTGTAGGCTGATTCTGCATTGAGCAGGAGGTTGGACTAGATGGCCTGTATGGCCTCTTCCAACTCTGTGTTTCTATAATTCTATGATTCTATGATTGGTGCTCATAGAAGAATGTGGGGCACATGCATGTCAGTACATGTCTAGGAAGCATCTGTCTCCTTCACTGCACACGGTATTACCAAGGGAGGGACTGTCAGAGCAGCCGAGTGGAAGAAGCAGGCTGCAGACTCTCTCTGAAGCTTTTACATAGTCAAGCACCATCTCTGGGTAAGGATCCAGCAAGTAATCACTCCACCCTTGGGCTATGCTTCTGTAGCTCACACCCAGCTGAAACATTCCTGGTGCTTTTTGGGTTTTTTTTAGAAGAATGACAAATCTCTTGAGAATGACAGGACTGAAGAATGCTCGTCTCCCTTGGAATACATTTGCTTCGAATGGCACTTTAACTGATCAAAGTTATACTTATTTGTAGATTGTATAACCTTTTCCTAATGCCTAATCAATTTTTTAAACAGAACAAAGTCTGAGTCCAGTGGCACCTTTAAGACCAACAAAGCTTAATTCTGGGTATAGGTTTCCACGTGTATGCACACTTCTGCAGATACATTGAAACAGATTTCCTCAAGCCTTACATATAGGTGGGGGGGGTTTAGTTGTCAGGAAGGTGTTGTGTGCATGTTTCTTTAAGAGTATTGTATATAAACCAGTAGTAGGAAGAGGGAGTGGTTGCAAGCTGTAGGTGTTTTTATACTGTGTGATTGAGCATAATAAAGCTAACCTGGAAAACGGATGAGGAGGCATTTTATTACGATACAACATTTTGGCGACGAATTGGGATGGCTTTTTTGCCTTTAAACCCACCAGCCTGTTTTTTACAAAGTCCAGGTGAGCCTCCAATTGCTTTCACTTCATGGATTCGTATGTTCAACAATTATCTGCTTGCAAGTAGTGACACGGAGGTGTCTGAAGAACGGAAGCTTGCGCTGCTTATTCACTCCTTGGGAGTAGAAGGACAACGTATTTTTTATACATTCTCCCTTACTGATGATAAGTATGAGACTGCTCTTGCTGAACTGGAGAAATTTTTTGTGCCTAAGGTTAATGTGGTTGCTAATCGTTATCAGTTCCGTCAGCGGGAACAGAAACCGGGGGAGTCAACTTTACAATATGTTG
>NW_015170323.1:168237-171034 GCF_001447785.1 Gekko japonicus | reverse complement strand
GGAAAGATCAGGCACATGAAGCAACTTATTTAAAACTATGAAGTAACATAACAAAATCCAAGTCCAGTGGCACCTTTAAGACCGACAAAGTTTTATTCAAGGTATAAGCTTTTGTGCGCACAAACGCTTCTTCAGATACATTGAAATGGAAGTTACCAGTCTATACGTATAGGCAGGGGTCATTTCCTGCGGGAACGCACAGGAGCGGAGCTCTGGCAGTAAGGAGCCTAGGGGGCGGGCACATGCAACAAGCCCCACCCTCTGCTCCCAGCAGCCCTCAGTTGGGCCACGAGGAGCAAGAGGCAGCCAGGTAAGTTGCAGAACACCCCCCCCCTTCAGATACAAGCTCTCCCTCCTCTGTGAGGACAGATCTGCATGTCTCCCACCCACCCCCAATAGCTAGCAATCCAAAACAGTCCAATGGAGCCTGAGCGGTGGGTGTTGCCTTCTGATACACTTCCGGTGATGTCAGGGGGTGTGGCATATGCATGTAAGTTTATTTTTATTTATTTATTTATTCGATTTACTATCCCGCCCTAACCCCTAAGGGTCTCTGCGTGGCTTACAGAGTTATGCTAATAAGTCATGCTAATGATCTCATGCACCTCTTTTTCTACAAAATGACCCCTGCGTATAGGTAGAAGGTGAGCAGCAAATTAGCATACAACAAAATAAAGATGTTTAACAGAGGCAAGGACCAAACAGGAATAACTAGTTTAGTTTATATGGTCACCATTTGTTTGGATTTAATTCCAGGGGAAAACATAGTGAGGCAAATAAATATGTCAAAATTGGAGATTGATTTGTAAATGTACCCTTCTTAATTGTGGAATGCTGAGAGTAATTAACTGAGACCCTCTTGTTATACTCCATCCATCTCCTCTCAAGCATGGAGGTAACTAACAGCATCCTTTCCTTTAAGGTGGGGTGATTGGTTGTGCAATGTTATGTCTCCTCTGTCACCAGATCAGAGAAATACATTCCAATCTACCATTCCAAATTACATTGCATTCTACTATTCATTACATTATGTTACAATCACTATTCCAATCTACTATTCCAAATAAAAAATACAACAAAATAAAGAGGATGTATAGCCCTTCTTGGTGAGAATACAGATGAAGTGAGGATACAGTAAGGACTGAATGAGATTAGCATATGTAGTGAGATAAGAAACCAACATCCCCTGGGGAGTTTATTGTTCCAAGTGTTGTAATAACTTGTAACTCAGCAATTTCCCTTTTCAGTCTGTTCTTGAAGTTCCTTTGCAATAAAACATCTACTTTGAGGTCACCCATTGAATGTCCTGAAAGGTTGAAGTGTTCTCCTACAGGTTTCTCAGTCTTGTGATTCTTGATGTCAGATCTGTGTCCATTTATCCTTTGGTGTAGGGTTTGATGGAACGGAAGGGCATTGTTGGCATTTAATAGCATATACTTTGTTAGAAAATGAGCAAGTTTATATTTACTTAATTCTGACTGTGGAACTTAGCTTTCTATTTATTCTAATCAATCCAAGGTGGTAGATTGTTATGTCTTCAGCATATGGATAAATGGCCAGGACTCAAAGACAGGCATTTATCTTCTCATGGTAATAAACAGAGGCCCTGGAGCAAAATAACGCACGGCTGTGCGATCAGACGTCCCGTCGAGGTCCCGTGGTTATGGGGGAGGTGCCGATCACAGGACAATCCTGTGGCACGGCAAAGAAGCAGCCTCCCAGCAAAAGGCTCCGGGTTTAACCCCTTCCAGGGCTGCAGAGGAATGCAACGTGTCCTCCATCCGGTCCCCTCCAGGAGGAGCTTCAGCCGGGCCGCCCTCCCGCCATGCCCCCCTGCATCTCCCCCTCTGCCGCCCGGTGCAGAGAGTTCGCCACGGGAGCTCTACGCTTCCCAGATGTGGCGCTGTGATCGCGCCCGGAAAATCTGCCTATCTTCCATCTCAGTAGCGTGGCTACTGCTCCGTGTGACCGCAGCCCTAATGAGGAAGGGATTTACTGGGAGATTAAACGAACAAGCATAGGAGCCACATCCTGTCTGATTAGCTGCTCTAACCTACATCTAACAACAAAAAGCAATGAAACCAGGGGTCGTTTCATAGAAAAAGAGCTAGGGGAACTCATTAGCATAACTCATTAGCCCCCTGCACCTCCCCCTCTGCCGCCAGGTGCAGAGAGTTCCTCTCAAGCAGGCCGAGCCAGGAGTGGGGGGGGGTACGGAAAGAGGAGGGGGCTGTGTTGTTTGTTTTTAAACAAAGTGTGCGCATGCGCCGTTGGGTGCTTGTGCGCATCCCGTGGACACTTGGGGAAAAAAACCCTTTTAGCGATGGGACATGGGCGGGCGCCGGATGCCACGACCAACCACCGGAAACGCGATCAGGCGCCCGTCCTTGCCCCGTAGTTTCCGGAAACTAGTACCTCGGAGGTACTAGTTTTTTACCCCGCATCTTCGGCAGGAAGCCTTGGGTTCGCCACGGGAGCTCTACGCTTCCCATATGTGGCGCTGTGATCGCGCCCGGAAAATCCACCTATCTTCCGTCTCTGTAGCGTGGCTACTGCTCCGTGTGACCGCAGCCAGAGTTAGACATTCGGTGTGGAGTTAAGGCATTTTTTTAAACCAAAATTCCATGAACATTTATACTGCAATAAATTATGTCCTTGATTTGCTGCAAGATTTTTTATTTGGAGGGAGGGGTTGGAGCAGACAAACATGGCCACCTCTCTGGAATTTGTCACTTAAGCTTTTTGATCTCAGTGGGGTTAGGTGTGTCCTGGTGCACAGAGTTGCCAAACTCTAGGT
>NW_015170323.1:128696-167949 GCF_001447785.1 Gekko japonicus | reverse complement strand
CTCAGGACTGTGTTCTCCATCGCATATGTGTAACTGTTTTTGAAACCTCTAGGTAGAGCCTGAAGGTCTCCCAAAATTACAGCTGTTCTCCAGGCTACAGAGCTCTGTTCCCCTGGGAAACATAGCTGCTTTGGAAGGTGGACTCTATTGCATTACATCCTTGATGAGCTCCTTTCCTAAATTCTACCATCCCCAGGCAGTGCACTAAATCTCCAGGGATTTCTCAAGGTGGGCTGTACATATTTTGAGGAATCCCTGCTACTGGATTAGAGACTAGTCTATACTCCCCCCTTCTGGATGTGAACTTTGCACTTGTCAATTCATATAACTGCGAATCCCTTCTGTTTTTGGAAAGGAGCAAGGGACTAGCCCAAGGCTGTGGCTTCCATGCTGGATGTCGGAGCTGTAGAGGCAGGCTTCTCCTTGAGGCCAGGCCTTGTCAAAGACATTGGGGCGAACAGAACAGCTGCTTTACCTTCTCTCCCCTGCTCCGCTCCTGTCTTCTGAATTATTAACGGCTCAGTTCTGCTGGCTCATCTCTCGGGCTGACGTCAGCCCGGGTGCAGGCCTCGCACGCACAGACAGCCCTTTCCCCCGTGGGTGTGGGATGGAAGAAAACAGCCCGTTACCCAGCAACATGAAGAGAGAGGCAAGATACCCTGGAAGATTTCGTGTGGTGCCCATCTGTTCTGAATGTACCCCACCTTCCCTCAAGATCTGCCCCCCCTTACCTTAGCCTGTTCTCATCTCTCTTGCAAGTAAAGAGCTTGGCTATCCAAGCCTCTCTTTATTAAAATATCATTATTATTATTATTATTATTGCAATTAATAATTATCCACCCCTTTATTTCTTTTCTAGTGTGATCTTAAATCATATCTATCGAGGCAAGAACGTGGGGTTTGACTGGCTTTGTTTGAGCTTTGTGCATTTTAAAAACAAGAACAGTTCTTAGCCAAGTTACAAAAAACAGTTGTGGAGCATTTTTACATATCTTTTTTTTTAATTGTTTTTTTTACTGTTTTTCTTCCCAATGGGGACCCAAAGTGGATTACATCAGTCCTCTCTCTGTTTTATCCTCACAACAACCGTGTGAGGTAGGGTAGGCTGAGAGTGTGTGACTGGCCCAAGGCCACCCAGCAAACTTCCATGGCAGAGTGGGGATTCAAACCTGGCTTTCTCAGATCCTAGTCTGATACCTCTCCGGCATTTTAAAGCGTAGGAGATGTATTATATAGTGTAAGTTTCCTTCGATGAAAAGCCCAATTTGTCTCATGCAGATCCTTGAATAGTAAGGAAAGATCTAGATGTTGGACTCCTAAGCTTTTTAAAGTAAAGAGAAATCCAGTGAGCTCTGACTCATGAAAGCATATAATGGTATACATTTTGTTAGTCTTCAAGCAGTCACTGGACTTCTGTTTAATTTTGGTGTAACAAACAGGGCTACCCCTGTGGAAAACTGCCTTCAAGTATTCTGAACCGGTCACTCCTGCCCCATAGGTCTATGCCAGTAAGTGTGGTCTGTGCTTTTTGTAGCTAGGTTGTTCAAAAGCAAAAACCAAAATCCAGCTGAAGTCAAAGCACTTTAATTCAGTGGGGAAAATGTAACCATATGCTAGGGTTACCATATTTTGAAAAGCAAAAAAGAGGACGTATTTCCCAACTGACTACTTCAAACAAGTGCTCATTCGACAAAGCTCATTTTCAATACTCCTATTTAAGCTGTGGTAATTGCCACTAACTAGGAATATTCCTAACCTTCCAACCCCCCCCAAAAAGGATATTTTCATGAGTTTCTTTAAAAAGAGCCCAAAAGACCACAGACACCCCCCCCAAGACACCTGGTGACCCTACCATATGCTCAACTCTCAAAGCAGTAGGATGAACCTAACTGTGCTCAAAATGTCACAAAATGATTCTGAGCCAAGTTTAAATGTATCTACCTCTGGTGTTGTCTTCGTCTCTATTGATGTAGAGATCAGGCCACTAATGGTTAGAGAAAGGGTAGTGGTGTCCCCACAATCTACATCAGAGGTTCCCAAATCTATTTGGCCTACCGCCCCCTTTTCAGAAAAAAAAAAATTACTCAGCGCCTCCTTGGAAATCTACCTTCAAAAAGTGGACAAAAAGATGCAGTGACAAATTTGCACCCAAGGCTCCTACCACCCACCAGGATCATTCCAACGCCCCTCAGGGGGCGGTACTGCCCACTTCGGGAACCAGTGATCTACATGGTTAGGGTGGCGAGCTGAGTAGTAGAAGAGAAGAGATTGGATTTATACCCCGCCCTTCACTTGGAGTCTCAGAGCAGCTTACAAACTCCTTTCCCTTCCCCTCCCCACAACAGACACCCTGTGAGGTGGGTGGGGCTGAGAGAGCTCTGACACAAATGGCTCTTTTTCAAGGACAGCTGTGCCAGAGCTTGTGACTGACCCAAGGTCACATCAGCAGGTGCAAGTGGAGGAGTGGGGAATCAAACACAGTTCTCCCAGATTAGAGTCCGCGCACTTAACCACTACACCAAACTGGCCCTACAAACCACTGTTTCATACAATTTTCTTCACCAAAACCAGTTCCCTATATCCAGGGATTTTTTTCCCTTTTGAAAAGAAGGTGCCGGAACTCTCAAGAGGGAAATGAAGTTTGCAATCTGTATAGTGAAAACTCATGAACTCGTTTAAAAGAATTTTGTTGAAGAGGTTCTGGAACTCTGTTCCGGAGGGTTCCCCCAGGGGAAAAAAAAAAGCCCTGCATCTTTGTGATGATCTAAATGAAGAAGGACTGGTGCTCCTTGACTTTGGTGACAGGTGCACGTTACATGCATGTCATTTCACATATCTGGCTTTAGGTACCCTCTGGCACAAGCTAGGCTTGCCAATCTCCAAGGCGAACCTGGCGACCTTCCCGAATTACAACAACTGCACTCCTGACTACTGAGGAAAATTCCTATGAACAAAATGGCTGCTGTCAAGGGTGGAGTCCCTGCTGAGTTCACTCCTCTCCCCAAACCCTGCCCTCTCCCGGCTCCACATCCCAAATCTCCATTCCCCAACCTGGAGTTGGCAACCCAACGAGGGCACCACAATGTGTTTCTTGTGCGGGTGACAGTTTTGCCTAGGTTGGGCCCTGGATGCGGGCGCCGAAAAGTCCCCCCCCCAAAAAAAAGCGCCACCACCAGAAGCCCAAAATACTGCTGGAAATGTGAAAAGGGGCTGCCGTGAGGCCACTGAGGCAGGGTAGCGAAAACCACAATGCCCAGAAGCCTTTGTGAGTCCTTTCTTTCTCCACCCTCGCTCCCCCTCTTTTCTTGAATAGCAGGTGCATAGGCCGCGGGGATGCGCTGAGCGAACGCGGCGCATGCGCCAGCGCCAGCTAATTGAGCGCGCGCGCTGCGACCGTTAGGCGCGGGGAGGGGCGCGTATCTCGCGGTCGCGCGCACAGGCGGGGGACCAGGGGCTGCGCCTGAGGGGAAGGCAACCTTGGTGGATGCTGCACGCCCGCGTGCTACCGCCACGGGAAAGGGGGGGGGGCGCGTTCGTTTGCGCTGCGCTACTAGAGCGCGCTGGGAACGAGCCGGGGGCGTGTCCATCCAGGAGATGCGAGAGAGCGGAGGGGGCTGGGCGTTGCCTAGCAGCGGAGGGACGTATATAAGCGACCGCCCAGCCGTTGCTCTTCCCGTTCAGTCTCCGCTTTGAGGGTCTCTTGGTCGGAGTCGTAGGTGAGCCGGGGGGGATGCGGCTGCGGGGCAAGGCGCCTTGTGGGAGGGAGGGGGTCGGGGTGAGGGAAGGGCAGGTCTCCAGAGGGGGCCTTCCAGGTAAAGTGGAGGCAGAGGGCGGGGGATGGGGGGACCTGATAGGGTCTCTCCTGAGGGGCAGGCGTCGAGGGGCGAGCCATTAAAATGGGTGTGGGGGGGAAGTGTCAGTTAATGACTGTCTAGCCCACGGTGTGCTCTTGGGCTGCAAAATGGTGGGCTCAGTAGGGATGCCAGTCTCCAGGTGGGGCCTGGGGGATCCCCTGGAATTACAGCTCACCCCCAGACTACAGACACCAGTTTCCCCGGAGAAAATGGATGCTTTGGAGGGTGGGTTGGCTTTGGAAGGAAGGACCTCTGTGGTTTAGTTACAAAAGAATGCCTTTCTTTGGAGTGGAGCCGCAGGAGAAATGGGATGATGTAGTTCGTACTCCCTGTATCCTCCTCTCGCTTCTCAAGAGCTGCGCCTTTTCTCCATTTAACCCCCCCCCAAACAACCCTGAAGGGTGGGCTTTTCTCTTCTGCCCTCCCTTCTCCTGCCTTGGCCAGCAGGCGCGCCACTTGCTCTCTTCTTTTATCCGTCTTGTCCTCACAACAGCCCTGTGAGGTAGGCTAGGCTTGCAAGGCTGGCTGGTCCAAGGTCACCCCATCAGTGTTATGGCAAGGGTGGATTTGAACCCTGCTTTCTTGAGCTGTAGTCAAGCCCTCTAACCACTGCGCCATGCTGTCTGGGGTGGGAAGTCACGTACAGAGAATGCTGTTGCTTGTTTTCTTGGGGGGGGGGTTGGCTTGATGCAGAGCCCTGAAGTAGCCTTCCACAGTTGACGACTGCAGATGGTGACAATCTTCCAATGAGCAGCTTGGTGTATTTCTCTGTGGTACCCCCTCCCTGCCCAAGCTTTAGCGAGGAAAAGTATGTCAGGGGTAAAAATAGAGGCCTCTGGATGCGGGCAATATAAGGTGCTACAGGTTAGATGTTAAAACTGGTTTGTGATGCCTGGGTGGAAGGGAGTTGTGGGGTGTTAGGAAGTGTGGATGGTGGGAAGCGCTTTGTGGACTGGGACTGGCAACTGTAGGGGGAATGGTGTCAGGTATGGGTTTGATAGCCTCCGGCTTTTCACAGAAGAATGGAGTAGCCTGGGATGAGAAAGAGAGAGACTCCAGTAACCTTCATTAAATGGATGTTCTAGGAAAACATTGGGGATATTTCCCCTAGTTAAGGATGAGCAATGAAGCCCCCTGCCCCCCCTTGCACCAGAGGCGCTAGTGAAACGCAAGGGGAAGAGGATGATGCAGATTCTTCTGGTGCCTTTTTTTTTTTGGGTCGCTGTACTGTGGATCTCTCCAGAAACGGAACTGCGTCAGGGAGAAATGACTGGAGACCCAGTTTTGGACAATCACGTTTTATAGGACAGGGTTGTAGATGGGCAGTGCCTGTCTATCTCTTACGCAACAGGAACACATTGCATTCCTTCCTCATCGCTGGTTACAGGGATTTGGGGGAAAGCAGATGCTGCGTTTCTCTCAGGGCATCTAAAAGCTTAGTCTGTTTGGCTGCTTGTCAGGGGGAGGGCTGGCTGAGGTACATTAATCAGAGCTTCCCACAGATCAGATGGGGAAAAATTATGAAGGGGCTCTGCTCTTTGCTGCAGTATCAATTTCAGATGAGAAATGAAGCTTGTTTTTATAGCTACTAAAGGCTAATTTTTCTAACATTCGGGCACCTCTCGTGTGGATGGGGAATCAAGACCCTTATTGCCTAATATTGAGTCCTGTATCAATTTTCTGAGATCTGTTGCGCTTATGTGACTGTGACTTCGGTGAGATTAGCAACGATGGTAATCTGCTGCGTGCAAGCAGGCACGTTCTAGAGAGCAGCAGGTGAAAGGGAGCCAGGATTCTCTCTTCTGGACGGCAGGAATTTAAAAGCTACTTCTCTGTAAGTGACAAAGCTATTAAGAGCAGGATTAACCTGGTTCTTCTGCATAAGATAAGATTTTTTTTAAACTCCAGAAGGAGTATGTTCAAGGCTAAGAATACACCGTTATGTTCCATGTTCACAAAAAAATACTTGTAAAATATTCTGAAAGTCTCCACTGCCATTGTGCGCAGCAGCAAGCTGTTATCTTGTTCCCTCTTCCCTGTGTTCTGCAAGCAGTGAGGAAGAGAATATGACTAGCCAGGTTAACATCGAAGTAGAGCAGACTTCCTGTCTAGGCTATCTGTAAATCCAGAAACAGAATATTTATGGGAAGAGAATGGTAAATGTGACAGCTGAAAATCCATATCTAAAGTGTTTCTGCATAGTAGTGCCACAGATAGAAACTGAGAAGTTTATTACTTGATCTTGTGCAGAATTAGGTGACCTAAGCTCTTGGAAGTCAGTGGATTTCGGTGCACCTAACTCTGCGTAGCATCAGAATGCTAGAGGCTTCTCTCCTGCCTCTGACTCTCTCCCAAGGTCACACAGCCTCTGCGCCAGGATACGTTGACTGTACAACATTCCAAGGCGGCGCCTACGTGCCATGGCCACTTTGGGCTGGGTTGTGTTGTCCAATATACTGTTCTGTGGTTTGGCACTCTGCTCCTGGCCGCTGAGTGTCACTGCAGTGTCTGGATGGCTGCAGTGGGATGGTCCTTGTCCCCGATCAGACTAGTCCTTCTGAACTGGGGCAAATGGAAAATAAGCAACAGATGCCATTTAATGCAGCCAAATGTTGTCAAGGTTGGAATTAACGTTTGGCTTGGCAATCTGTTCTAAGTTCCAACAATCTGTATGGTGTAGATGTGGCATAAGTGGAACATTCTGAGAATTGCAAGAATTAATGCGATTCTTAATATATATATATTGATATGTCTTTACAGACATGGAGAACAAGCCCTTTCTGTTGCTGCAGTATCCTTATAGTATATTCTGTTGTGGGAAGGGCAAAGATTAAAATCAGTACGGGGGATATATGTTGTTGTGAAAATGTGCTAATGCGTAACAGGTCACAAAACACTAAAGGATCTGCCAGTGGTCTGAGAACAGTGATTCTGTATCTGTATGCAAAGATATAAATGTGTCCAAGGTACTGCAGAGGTGAGCTGGGTGTACTGAAATAAAATGGCTTCTGCTTTGTCATTATGGTTTGCTTCTTTCTAATAAACAAGTGAGAATGCTGTGAGTGTGATTCTGCTAAAATGCAGATCTGTTTTTAATTTAAAAAAATGGGTGGATTATTTTAATACATTCTTGTTAGGGGTCACTCTAGGATTGCTCAAGTTAGCAAAATGGCTACCTTGGTTGTATAAAATGAATCATTTTAGAAGCTTTGGGAAGTGGGGGTCCAGAGATTTGGCCCTTTGGGAATGCAGCCATAATAACACATTTTGCTGCCGGTAGAATTGTATGCTGCAGAGGGTCTGGACTGCTGCTGTCCCAGAAGGAGTTACCACTTGCTTTGGGCAAGCAGGTGAGTAGTTAATGGAAAGGTTTCCATATGACACCTGGGGGTTCAGGATCTTACTTTGAAGCCACATGCCACTGTGCTACATTGTCCTCTGCATTTTGGAAGGCCAACAGGTAATCATGTTTTTACAGGTGAGCTAATGTGTGGCATTGAAGTGATCTTGTCCAAGGTCAAAGTTGTGAGATGTCAGAAGTTGGGGATATATGACTATTTGGAACCGCTAAAACCGTATTTCTCACTGAGACTCAAGGCGGATTACAGAATACAAAAAGAATCTGAGAGCAGAAATCAAAGCAGAGGTCTCAAGCTATCAAGAGGAAAACTGAGTCTTGATAATATCTTCCCTTGCATATTAAACTTTTCCCAGTTACTCATAGAAAGACCTAGCATGCTCAGGAACAGAGACATCCCTCCTCAGAAGTCTGAGCTGTGGTAATTAGAGGAATTTTTTTTTTGCATTGCTGGGAACTGTGTTTAAATTTAAATGGAAATCTAATTATGCTTAGGTCATTGATGGGGAGGGGGGCAAGGTGCCTGGTAATCTAAAATGCTGAAGAAGCTCAGATACCAAACCCATTCATAACATCTTGCCAGTAGTAACATATAGCAGGCTGTAGTTAAAATTTATGTCTGTAAGAGTGCATGTAGACATCTCATGGACTTTTAAGCCTCTGTTTTAGATGCCACATGTATTGAGTCAGCAGAATATAAAGCAAAGTTACAGTTATCCTGCTAAATGCAGGTGAGGGGGCTCACAAACACACCAAAGTCAGGTATGATTATGTAAGACTTCAGAATTTGAAGCTGCCCTCTGTTATGCAGTAGCCATGTAGCAGTGGACATGTGCTTTGGGGTATAAATGGATTTGCTGTGGTGCAATCCTAAGCAAGAGTCTGAAGTTCATGGGCTTAGAAGGGCCTTAACTCTGTTTGGGGTTGTTGTGTAACTGTCTCAAAATGCTTAGCTCTTCTAGTGCTCTACCATGTCCTCCAGGGCAAAATTACTGCTACTTTAAACCTGCAGGCTACATGCTCAGGCCACTGAAGCCCAGAAGTCATGCGTGTAAGCCTGAAAGGCCTTGAAATGGCGATTGGTTTGTTGACCGATTTACATGCTTTTACAGGGGTACTGTTCAAATGGGCAAAGTTCCAATGAGAATTTTCAGTGGGTTGCTATAGAAGAAGAAGAAGATTTTATTGTATTTAGCCATGGGCCATTACAAACCACAGACAAAGAAGAACACACTAAAACTTTAAAATTGTATAAAATAAGATACAGTCCAACATTATAAATCCATAAAATCGAGGTTATTGGCGCTTATGGAGGTGCTGTATTGAGAGTGGGGGAGCTATGTCAACAGTGCTGATTAGATTATTGTTCATTTGAAGATTAACGGGGTGGGTTTATAAGGTTTCCTAAATCTGTTACTTTAGGCTATGGCCCTACAGCCAAACAGCACCCCTACTCAGTAATGATGAGGAAGATTAACAAATACGTTTTGTAAGAATCACCTTAACTGTTATTGGTTGTACAACCAGCCTACAGAGAGAGTAAAAAATTCCTCCTTGGCCCGTTATACAATGGGCCATACTACTCAATGAACAATAGCTTCAGCTTGGCCAGTGCCACAAAGACAATAGTGGTGGGCCACAGAAATATGATCATAGGTTCAGAGAAGTGGAAGGCACAGGTTGAAACTGAGGCTCTATAAAAGTTTGCCTTAGATTAAAGTAAGAGCTCATAAATTTTTAAATATATTTTTTATTTTTGGAAACCGATTAAAGTAAGAGCTCATAAATTTTTAAATATATTTTTTATTTTTGGAAACCAAAGATCTCATAAATATTGAGACATGCTATGATCCTTTTTGCATAGTGATGTTAATTTTCTGGGTATTAATAAATCTTCTGATGCCTTGAACACAGCGTCCTTTGACTTTTATTCAGTAAATAAAAATTTAAAAGTACTCTATATTAATCTCATGTCCTAATAGCAACAAATCCTTGACCAGAAATTTGATACGGAAAAATTGAATCCAGTATGAGTTAGATGTTGTATTCCAACAAGCAAGGAGCTGGATGTGGGAATTCTTTTTATGGGGGTAATACTTGTACCTGCTATATTGTTTTCAGATTTTCACATCTTTTAAATTTAAGTGAAAAACTGAAACACTATGTACTGTGAGTTCAATGGGCTCTGATTGGAGTAATGCTTTCTAGGACTTGTGATAATTTAGAACACTCCAGACTGTGTGGTGTGCCCTGGATCTGGTTGGTCGCTCATTTTCCCCCACAGATTGTAACGCCTTCACAAAAATCACTTGGGGAACCTCAGTTTCACAGTACCTCTCTTTGGCATCATTTGTACTACTTGATAGTTTTATATCAGATTAGTGATTACAGTGTCATTACCACCCAGTGAGATGAAATGAATCAGTAAGAATCTCAGCTTTTGTTTTGATTTGACCTGCACAGCCAGTAAAGTGAATTTATAATTTGATTTAAAAAAAAAAATAGTTATACATATGTGAGGTTATCTTTCTCCCTTGCATGTATACTCACAACTTTTAAGGGAAATTATGTCAAAAACATTAATTAACAACTTTAAAGCTGTCCAACTTCCCAGATATTATGTCTGCAGTGGCAGTCATTCATTGTTGTTAATTTTGATCAAATGGAATTTAGAAATGGAAATTTTTTCTGCCCCACATTTCTATGCACAGTCTATACTGTCCAGTTCAAGGCTATAGCCATCTTAGCAGCCTATCGGTATAACAGCTTCCAAGTGTTAAATTTGACAGCTACAAAAATACCTCCTCTGCAGACAGGGGACTTCAGTTTGCATTTTCCTTCATTTCCCGAAGAAACAATGTGTTACTTGTATCCTGGGACCTAGTTCTCCTTTCCGATCTTAAGGTTGCTTCTCATGCAAGAACTGTGAAGTTTCCTGGTGGATGTCTTGTGGCTAAAAGAATTTCCAGATGCACTTCCCCACCCTGAGCTGAGCTGGTTGTGGAACCTCTGCTCTGGCTGATTCCTGATGCACCTCAAGATCGCATCAGTGGAATGTTAATCCAAGAACCAGCACTGAAAGGGAGCCCAAAAGGCCGAAAGAGTGGGATGGAAGGAGTCTCTTTTAATGGCTACCACAAGCCTCGTTGTTTATTGTTACTCAAGTTTTAAGTGTCTTGAAATCCTCTTTCAGTATTTCTAGGTAGAGAAAGAGTAGATAGGTCAGCCAGCAAAATCATGCAGCGCAGTGACTCCGAAATAATGGATCAGGGAGGCACATCAGTTAGTGTCAAAGTTTTCAGGTAAGCAAATTTCTTGGAGGTTTTCTGATTTGATATTATTTATAGCAACATTCTCCATTAACTGGCACTACTACTAGTAAGACAACTTTTGATTTATAGCCACAATACCCCAAGAGTATCAGTGAGCATTCCAGTTCACAGTACTGAGATCCCTATTCCATATATATTCAGTAGGTTTCTACCATGAATGAAAGCATGCTTTAAGAGCAGAAAATTTAATATGCCCTGGATCCTCCAGAAAGTGCTGTGTCATGGATCTCTCACTTTGTTGCTGAAGGCACTTTTAGAATTTTAATAGGCAGTTGACACAACAAAATGGCTGACATGTGGGTGAAGTGTAATCATAGAACACTGGGAAGTTCTGTGAAATATTAGAAGATTCCAAGCTGAGTATTGTTCTGTGACGGAAACAGCTATTTCTACATGGGTGCTCCCTGCAGGCACAAATGTAGTGCCTCCTGGACTGTTCAAAAGCACCTTTTCCTCCAATAGTTTGGACTGGTTCTTTTTCTTTGGGGAAGAAGTAAGTGGACATCAGGGAACACAATAGTAGGTGCTAAGTCACTGCTGTATGCATTCAAAAGAATCCAATGGAGCCTCTCCCGAAATACTAAACCTATATTAAAAGAAGTACTTGTAGTTTAGCAACATTTGAAAATGTTCCAAACTATTTCTGCCTTCTATGAATTATGGGCTTTTTGTATTGAGGCTGTTGATGCAAAGCAACTGAAAATAAAGCCACTGTTAGCCTAGGCTGAGGCATGTTAGACAAGTTGTTTACATCTGCCTTGGTCCAGAAGTAAGATCCAAAAAGCCCAGAACACAATCCACGCAATACCAACCCAATGTCACAACATGCTCACCTTTTCTCCTTTGTTATCCCATCTCTGATTACTGTGTAATATATCACAGCCCCTGATCTGGAAAGGATCTCCATGAGATAGAAGCAAAACAAATAGTTTGACCCTAATATCTCTAGAAGTGCCTGAGATTGCAGTACTATCCACTTTCATTCAGAAATAACCCCTAACTCAGTGCTATTTGCAGCCCAGTCCTATGTACTATTTCCACAGAAGTAGGACTGTTACCTTAGGGATACTTTCTTGGCAAAGGTCCAGTGAAATCAGTGGCATCTCAACTATGTGATTAGGATCAAGCTATTTGCCTCATCAAGTATCTTAGTTCTTTAGTATAGTTATGGGTCTGTGTAACTCAAAAGTTCCTGATAAAAAGAATTGTCTGTTATCCCCAGCTGAAATGCCCATTTGCTCACCTCATCTCTGAATTAACTCCTGCGGGGCTTCTCTCTGGTTTTATGACAATGAGTTATCTGCCCTGTGAAGGTCCCATCATTTTCTATATGCCTCACTTGATTATCAGTGATGTGCTCAGCTCATACAAATGATGTTTCTTTTTACTGGAGCAGTACCCACAGTGAAAGCTCTTTCAACAAAAAGGTGTGGAGGTAGCATTATGGTCTGGCAGAGGTAACCTGGTAGGTTGCATGTTGAAAGTTTCTCGGTTTGATACGAGGGCAGCAAAACCAGCAGGAGGACATCTGCCCCAGCCAGCATTCTTACTCCATCCTGACTTTTCCAGACTTGAGATCAGCGAAGGCTCTCCTCCAAAGATCTCTCCGGAGCCGGTAGCGACTCCAGAAGCACAGCCTGAGCGTGAGCCGGAACCAACGGCAGAACCAGAGCCAGACGCACCACCTCCACCGCCTCCTCCACCGCCGCCACCACCACCTCCCAGACGAATGGCTGAACTAACGGTTGGAATCAATGGGTGAGAACCTTTTCTGGAGGGGGGGGGTATGCCTCAGGTATGTAATTGCAGGTCCTCAAAGGTCACTTGTGAGGAGGGGGTTCTTTTTGAAGACGTTGGAGGGAATCAGATGGATAACTTCTTTATTTTGTCTTTGCACCTGCGGCTTTCGAATTCTCCACCTTTGGGAACGCTTCTGGCATGTCGCCCCCCCCCCACGCAGTGCAGAGGGTTCTGGGACCTGTTCTAGGGCACTCTTCTGGTCTACTGGGCAGTCCTTTGGGGCCTCCCCACATTCCAAAATTGATGTGGCCACACATTTCAGGGGGAGAACCATCAGTGGGAAGTTGTCCTTCAGCAAAGTCACTGTCTTCTCTTTGCAGTCCTTATTTATGTATTTACGTTATTTCTCCCGTGGACTCAAGGCAGATTACACAGAGTGAGTCAATACAGTCAACTGGATGGGACATTCAGGAAACCGCGAAATAGGATCTGCGTTGGGGAACCAACCAAAAATACAAAAAAACTGCAGAGCTGTAGCAAAGCACAAGTGTTAACATGACACATTAAAGGATGCAAGACTGTGCAGCAGGATCCAGCTTACAAACTATACACAGTAGTATAGATCACAGTCCCTAATAAGAGCCAGTCTGGTGTAGTGGTTAAGAGCGGCAGACTCCAATCTGGAGAACTGGGTTTGATTCCCCACTCCTCCACTTGCAGCCAGCTGGGTGACCTTGGGTCAGTCACAGTTCTCTCAGAGCTCTCTCAGCCCCGCCTACCTCACAGGGTGTCTGTTGTGAGGAGAGGAATGGAAGGAGACTGTGAGCTGCTCTGAGACTCCAAGTGAAGGATGGGGTATAAATCCAAGTCTTCTTCTTTGTCCAAGTAATCTTGTGAATAGTTTTGCACCATGCTGCCCCAAGGTTCCCTGGAGCAACTTCTAGCATGTAGTTTCCTGCATGCACTGTTGAAATAGGTTTGATCAGTAAAAGAATGTTGCATTTGATGCAACTTTTGGGGTCTCTCCTACAGTGTCTGTTGAGGTGGCTTCAGCGTGGTGGGAATGATTTTTTTAGCTAAGGAAGCCTTCACTGCCACAAGGAGAGAGCCCGTTTTAGTTGTCCACTTGTTTCATATAGAAGGGGCTAAGAGCCTTCCTGTGGCAACAGATTTGCTTCTTTCCTTTTGCAGCTTTGGACGCATCGGGCGCTTGGTCCTCCGAGCCTGCGTAGAGAAAGGGATCAAAGTCGTGGCTGTCAATGACCCTTTCATCGACCTCAACTATATGGTAAGGCTTAGTTGTGGGATTGCCGGACTCCGAAGCGTTTAAGCAGACTCTTGGTTAATTTTTTTTTTTTGACAAACTGAAGAGGAGGTGGCATTCGTTTGTCTGATTTACATCCTACCTCGTGGCCGAGAGTGGCTTACAGCAGATTTCCAAACGCATTTCTACCTCCAAGCGACTGTAGACTGCTTTTATTACAACTTATCGTCAGGGGACCAGAGCTGAGTCTCAGCAGTGGTAGAGAGCGATGCTCCCTCTAAGCTGTGGAGTCTTGTGAGCAACAATTCTACTTTGTGACTTACTGGCATTAAAGTTGTGAGTGGAGCCACCCTTCCTGAGCTAAGACAGAAATGCTCACACTAACTCAGCTGAGAGGGAACACTGGTAGAGAGATGGTGTCTCTGGAGCACGCTGCCCAGGGGATACAGTTGAGTCTTCATACCCATCTGCTGCAGTGGCCTCCCTCTCCAGCAGCGGCTCTGGCTGCTGATAGAATCCATCAGGAAATGTGCTGCAGAGGGGTGGGTGGGGCCAAAGCTCCGATGTGGGAAAGCTAGAGTACACTGAGCAGACACAAGAACAAATTTAGCGCCACATTCCTTGATTTTCTCATAGCTTGAACTCAACTGCAGCAAAACTGGAAAATATATATATATATATATATATATATATATATATATATATATATATTCCCCTTTTGGGCTGTATGCAGGTATTTAAGCTTATTGGTTACAGTCTGCTCTTTTGCCTGCACTGTGTCCCAGGTCATTGGCCAGGAGTAGGAAGGAATGCCTAACCTTTATCACTTCAAAAAATGATATTGCAAAGGAATGAGTAGTTAAGAGATGGCTGTTAAGATTATAAATCTGAACGATACTTTTGTAATATGGCAGTGATTTCTTTGTATTGGCGCCGGCTTACTTCGAGAGTATAAATTGGGGGAGGGGGGGTCATTATTTTAAGACTGTATTATGTTCTTTGGAAATAATCAATTTAAAAAAGAATTGCCTAACTCTGAGCACTGATGAATCGTTTTTGCTCCAGGGGCAAATTTTCCTGATGAGAATATAGACGTGGACCTTAATAGATCTGGAATTGTGCTGTTTCCCACTAGGATGTTATGCTCAAATGAGGAGCCCCTACTCAGGATCGCCTAAGCATTGCATTTCGTAGCATAAAGCTTATATTTTGTTCCTCAGACAGCAACTGCACCCTGCTCCCCTCTCGCAGAGACACTGCTAGGGAAAACATTAGTCATATCAGCAGTTTTCTGGGTCATGTCCCATCCAGCATGACACCTAGGGTGCCTGTCATACACACACACAGAGCATCCCTGGGGGGGAGGTGGGGCTTGACTGACTAGCCCAATCCCATCACAAAAAAGGCCCAAACAGGGCTCTGAGCTCTAGCCAGATAATGCAGAAACGATGTTATCCATCTGGCTTAACGTGGATTTTGGCTGACCCCTGCCTTCCTCCCTAGGTTTACATGTTCAAGTATGACTCTACCCACGGGCGCTTCAAAGGAGAAGTGCACGCTGAAGGTGGCAAGCTAATTGTGAATGGGCATAAGATCTCTGTGTTTCAGTGGTAAGTGGGTATCTGGGAGAGATGCCGTCTTGACTCTCGGCATCCTCCCCCCTTTGTGTCGCTCTGCATCTGGAACGATTGAAGCTTCAGTTGTGTCATTGGTTTTAAACGGATTAAAAAAACTGCGCCAGAAAGTTGCATGTGCTCCTTTGAGGTATGTGCGTCTGTGTTTACATATCTACCGAATCCTCCATAGACAAGCTGGTCTTGTTCTCTTGTGTGGTTCTAAAATACTCGCCACCATTCAACAGCAGTGTCAGAATGAAGCAGAGGAGATCTGGGGTGGTGTAGTAGGTAGGTGATCGGATCAAGGCTGGGGAGGCTCAGGTTCAAATTCCCGCTTAGCCACAAGGGGAAGAAATGGGAAGAGGAGTGATACCCAAACCTTTCTAGAGAGAAATTTGGGTAATCTTCTTGGGGGGGTGGGGGGAGGACTGTGCCCATTGGCTCATGCATGCTGCTGTCCTGCCTCTCTGCGCACGGCTGCATTCCTTGATCCCAGGAGGAAAATTAATAGCAGCCATGATAGAGGCTGGAAGGAATTGCTGTGCAAATATGACTTTACCTGGCAGCAGTTGGCCTGCTAACAATACTAGGCATTGTGAACCAAAGGCTCTAGCATTCAGTCCTTGGTGGACTGCATGAGATAGCAGCTCTTCAGTCTCCCAGCTGAATGAACCCCCCTCGCTGACATATCCCTTGGCTACGACACCTTGTCCTGGGCTGGAAGATGGTATTATGTGATACAGACAGCTTCTGGCCAAAAATGGAAGTAAATCTTAACCTGCATCCTGATGTTTCCTTGTCACTAGCTAGGGCCAGGAATATATGCGAGATGTTGGGACATAGTACAAGGTGTGGTAGATGCAGTTACAGAGGAAACTGGTAGAAACAATGTGGGTAGCCCTCCTTCTAACTTCATTGTCTAGTTTCTAATAGTGATATTCTGTCTGGACTACCAAGTGCAGAAAGCAGCAGCATTTATTTGTGACGATTGTTGCTTTGTAATTTTTTTTCCAGCTAGGAAGAAGGGTCATAGAGCCAGTTACGCAGGCTGTGAAAACAAAGGCAATGAATACATGGGTTGGTCATGGGTGGTGGGTTTTTTCCCCTTGCAATTTCAAGTTAACGCATGGTGCATGGGCGCCCACAGCCAGTCCTCTGGATCCAAGCAGCGGCCAAGTGACTAGCCGGTGGATAATGATGTGCATTTTTGTGTTTTACAGCATGAAACCAAATGAGATCCCTTGGGGTGAGGCAGGAGCTCTGTACGTAGTAGAATCAACTGGAGTCTTCCTCACTGTTGATAAAGCTTCCGTAAGTTTATGGTGGTGCCTCCGGGCTTACTTGCCCAGAAATGAAAAGCAATTTGAGTGTCTTTATGAAGCAGCGATGGGCTCCCCAATAGGTGTTTTGCTTCTAGATCCATTGGCACAGATCTCAGGTGCATATCAGGAACAGCCTTTTTATTACTTTGTCATCTTCATGCATCACACTGTATCTTGTACAGGCCTCCCCCCAACCCCTCCCCCCCCACAACAGCCCTAACAAACCCTGAATTCAAAAACTGAGAGCCAGCTTTCCGGTGCCAAAATCTCCTTCCTTCTGTTTGGACCACACTTGCTTAGAGCGGAGGAGCAGTGCCTTCTGCCCAGCTCCTTTTTGTCTGCCTTGTTGGAGGGGGGATATTGCTGCATCATGAAAGACTTGATCAATCCTGCTCTCTTTCTACAGGCTCATATCCATGGTGGGGCCAGGCGAGTAGTGGTGAGCGCCCCATCCCCTGATGCGCCTATGTTTGTGATGGGAGTCAATCACGAGAAGTATGATCCCTCAAGCATGAATATTGTGAGGTGAGAGGAAGTGACTGCTTTGTAATATCGCCTCAAGGTCAAGGGGTTCAGTGGAAGATGTACTTTGGAAGGAAGAGGGGACAGAACTCTGGCAGTCTGCTGGCTTGACTTCCTGTGTGTTGGGACGCTGGCATCTTAGGTGGCAAGCAGTCAAGAGGTTTTGGTTTTTAAAATCCCCCCATTTGCAGACCCTGCTGGTAATTGTTGTCTCTTGGGCTATGTACAAGTCTGTACACCTCTGAGTGGCATAGAACTCTCTTAACCCTTTGAGGGTGCATGTTGGCGCTTCTGCTTTTGGAGAATTGTACAAATGTCCCTGTTTCCCCTGGCATTCTAATAATTTGGTTGCCTGGAAATGTGTCAAATGACCAGGGCTCTAGTTCATTGGGGTGGACTTCACTAATTTCAGTACTCCACAAGTGAGGTACAATTTGTTGTGCATTTATACTAAGACGCCTAGGCCTCCCTGATTTATAGAGGTAGCAAGATTGTTGGGGCATTCTTACATGTCCTAGAGAAGAGTTGGTAACACATGCAGTGTAAGGTCCTCTGGTTAGTAGGAAAAATTGTTTTCCGTTTGGTTAACTTACGAAGTCTTCCACTATAACTGGCGAGTTCCCAAGAATGTAGAAATTCTTTCTTCTCTCTGTGAGTGAGCTGGTTTTGCTATTGTGATGCTAGTCGCAAGCCCCCCCCCTCCATTTTTACAATTTAGTAAAGATGATAAAATAGAAGTTCTGTGTAAGTCGGTTGGGTGACAAGTCAGCTTTGTCTTCTGCTTGCCTTCTAGCAATGCCTCCTGCACCACCAACTGCTTGGCGCCATTGGCCAAAGTCATTCATGACAACTTTGGCATTGTGGAAGGCCTCATGGTAAGATCAACATGTTCCCCGTAAGACCAGAACTCACCTCCAAGAGCAGATTCCTCTCCTTTTTGGCAAGCTCCCTCATTCCCCTGGCTTCTGTAGATCTAGAAGAAACCGCTTTCAGTGACACTGCACTAATCCACTAATCCAGCATAGACACATTTAGCAAATTTACTACTGTTGTCCAGTCCTTAAATACCTTTATTTTAATTTAGGAACTTGGTACTAGAGAGTTAAATCAGCTTAGCATGCAGCTCGGTCTTCAGGACTGCTGAAGACATTTATTTCTATTTATTTCATTACATTTATGAATCGCCTAATCCCCACAAATATGGGGCTCTAGGTGATGGAGAAATTTAAAACTATTAAAACCATAAAACCATATCCAACATACTATACAGTTAAAACAAGTGGCGAAGTTTTGTGTTTCGTAGTTCCCTCCCATTCCTGGTCTGTGAGTGCTTCATGGGCACTCTTGTCATCAGTGATGACTGGTGTTTCGTAAACTAAACAAGTGCTGCCCAGGTTATTGTAACACTTATATATGCAAAGGGAATGTTACTTGTTCCTGGGCAAATCTGCAAAAAGCTACTCGTTGTCAGAAGTCGCTTCTGACAATGTCTCCTCTTTCTGGTCTTCTACAAGCTGGCTTCTCTTGTTTGCAGACCACCGTTCATGCCTACACTGCCACTCAGAAGACTGTGGACGGTCCCTCTGCCAAGGCTTGGCGTGATGGCAGGGGTGCCCACCAGAACATCATTCCAGCTTCTACTGGTGCTGCGAAAGCTGTGGGCAAGGTCATCCCTGAGCTGAATGGGTATGAAAAGCATTGTGCCTCCATAGTGCTCTTGTCTTGGTGGCCCCTGGAAAAGGCCCCTCGCTGGAAGCCAGATCTTGCTCATGGTCCGTAGTGCTTCACTGGGGCAGAGTAAGAAGCTCTTCACTACAAAGGATTCTGCTTGCAGAGCCTATTGCTTGAGGTCTGTGAATACACCCATCAGGGCATTTCCTTCCCAGCAAGTCTGCCTTTCTTAAAAGAGCCAAACCTTCCAGAGAGCTAATCTGACCAAATGAAGAAACATGTTTGTGCCACCAAAGAAAGGCATTAGAGCAGTAGGACGCTCACAGTGCTTCTGGCCTGATGACCAGGTATGCAATAGAATTTTCCCAGGTCTTGTGTTGCTTGCAGCTTTAGGAGGTGCTAAAAATGTCTTTAAAAAGAGATGTGTCCTTGGCCCCTAGCAGACCCATCCTTTCTGCTTTGATCCTTCATGACTGCATTCCTCTCTCCAACAGGAAGCTCACTGGGATGGCATTCCGTGTGCCGGTGTGTGATGTCTCGGTGGTCGACCTGACCTGCCGCCTTGCCAGGCCAGCCACCTACGCTCAGATCAAAGAAGCTGTCAAGAAGGCATCGAAAGGGCCCATGGCTGGGATCCTGGGGTACACAGAAGACGAGGTAAACAGCACTGGGTGTCTTGAAGAGCTCCTCCCAAGTATGGCATGCTGTGTGCAGGGGGATGGACATTATCAGATAGGGCTGCCAACCTCCAGGTCAATGTTCCCTCTAAGCTGTGGAGTCTTGTGTGCAAAAATTCTGCTTTGTGAGCTACTGGCATTAAAGTTGTGAGCGAGCGATTTGGTGGCTGCATAAATTAGTCTGCTCTGGAGCCATCCTTCCTGAGCTAGGACAAAAATGTGTGAGCCAAAGGCTAAAAAACTGTGAGCTAGCTCACGCCAACTCAGCTTAGAGGGAACACTGCTCCAGGTAACGTGTGAATTTCTTCTGGAGTTATAACTGGTCCTCCAGACTGCAGACATTAGTTTCCCTGGAGAGAATGGCGGCTTTGGTGGGTGGCCTCAGTAGCATCACGTCCCTGCTGAGCTCCCTCTCCAAGCTTCACCTTTCCCAGGAACCACCCCCCAAATATCCAGGAATTCCCCAAGCCGGAGTTGGCAACTCTGTTACCAGACCTACCTGGCTGCCGTTGGTCTGACTTTTTTTAAAAGGCTTGCCCCTTTGATTCAAAGTTGGAAAGTTTCATCTCTAGTTACAGTTCGCATAGTATGTACATCATCAAACTGCATCAAACTGAGAGCCAGTTTGGTGTAGTGGTTAAGAACGTGGACTCTAATCTGGGATAGCTGGGTTTGATTCCCCACTCCTCCACATGCAGCTGCTGGTGTGACCTTGGGTCAGTCACACTTTCTCTGAGAGCTGTTCTCTCATGAGCAGTCCTCAAAAGAGCTCTCTCAGCCCCACCTACCTCACAGGGTGTCTGTTGTGGGGAGGGGAAGGGAAAGGAGATTGTAAACTGCTCTGAGACTCCAAGTGAAAGGTGTGGTATAAATCCAATCTTCTTCATTTGAATAGATGGTATTTTTTCTTATTTATAAATACTTTAAGTTTAAATATCTTGCTTCCCCCTCAATTGATACTTAAATTTGAAATATTTATCTTGCATCCCCCACCCAAACTGATGGAACTCAAAGCTGCTCTCTGCCAAGTAAATCCTGTGGGTGACTGCTGCCCTAGAGAGCTCACTAGGTGGCGTGGCTCCTTTGAGGCTGTGAAATCCAATCTTCTTCATTTGAATAGATGGCATTTTTTCTTATATTTTAAGTTTAAATATCTTGCTTCCCCCCTCAATTGATACTTAATTTTAAAATATTTATCTTGCAACCCCACCCTAACTGGTGGAACTCAAACCTGCTTTCTGCCAAGTAAATCCTGTTGGTGATTGCCGCCCTAGAGAGCTCACTGGGTTGCGTGGCTCCTTTGAGGCTGTGGGGAGGTATCTCTGGCGAGGAGGTCCAGCCTCTTCTCTGTTTTGGGGCGCTTAATCAGGGAGCCGGTGTGTCGCCACAAAACCTCACCCCTCTGTTTCCGGGCAGGTTGTTTCGACTGATTTCATTGGTGACCATCGTTCCTCTATCTTTGATGCTGGAGCTGGGATCTCCCTCAATGATAACTTTGTGAAGCTCATCTCCTGGTAAGGACTTGGGGGTGGGGTGGGAGTGGGCAGGCTCCACCTCATGCATCCTGAATCCAAGCTCTTCCACACCGCAACAAGTGTGCAGTGTGTGCCTGAGGCATCAAGTGGCCATCAGGGACGCGGCTAAATGCGAGGGGACATTTGTATTGTTCAAGGCCAGGATTTCCATTCTGCCTATCCAGATCCCAAAGGGGTTGGAAAAGGCCCGTAGCCAGGATTTTTTCAGTTGGGGGCATTTAAATTTCCTAGGGGGCACTGGCTCATCAAATTAAAGGGATACCCAGCTCCTTCCCTGCATATGCCACTACTCGGGGGCCCTGGGCTGGATGGGAAGTCAGGGGGGGTCTTGCCAGTAAGTCAGGGGGCCTAGCCCCGAGATGCCCCAGTGTAGCTACGGGCCTGGGTTGGAGCATCTCTTTGATGAGGAAAGGCTGAAGAGGCTTGGACTTTCCAGTTCAGAAAAGAGATGGCTGGGGGTGGGTGGCTGTTCATGATAGATAATCTATAAAATTATGCACGGGATGGAGAAAATGGATACAGGGGAGGTTTTTTCTCCTTCTCCCATAATGCTAGAACTCGGGGGCTCCCGATGAAATTGGTGGGCAGTAGGCAAAAGGAAATACTGCTTTACTCAAGGAGTGATTAAATTGTGGAATTTGCTGCCAGTAGATGCTGTGATGGCCATGAGGATAGATCCCTTTAAAAGGGCATTACATGGATTCATAGAGGAGAGGTCCATTCATGGCTACTGGCCATGGTGAGTGAAAGGAGACTCCATAGTCAGAGGCATTAAGCCCAGCAACCTCATGGGAGGGCCCTGGCCTCTCTTTGCAGTACGCGTTGCCTCTCCAGGGCAGCTGTTTGTAATACCGGATGCTGGACTAGATGGAACCCTGGTCTGATCCAGGAGGGCTGCTATTAAGTTCCTGCCCTGTTAAGTTCCTGCCCTGTTGGACGCTGCCAGGATTAACCAATTTGCAGAATGTAGCCTTTTGGGGCACACGAGAACGGTTTTTAACATTTCTTGCTTCTGTTCCTCAGGTATGATAACGAATATGGCTACAGCTGCCGTGTAGCAGACCTCCTGAAGCATATGTTCACCAGGGAGCACAACTGAGCACTGCCCAACCCTCTCTGCTCCAGGCTGTCAGACAGAGTGGTCTCACACACCCCCTTTAGTCCATAGGTTTGATCTCCCGGCCAGTTCTCTGCTTCAACCACAGAACCCAGAACAACCGCACCTTTTTCTTCGTGTGTCACCGTAAAGCTTTGTGTGCGTACTCGTGAATCTGAGTCCTGCTTACCAGAGCAGCTTGTGCAAGCCTCTAAACTGTAGTGAAAGACAACTGCACCAAATTCCCCCTGGAGGAGGAGGAGGAGAGTCTGCCCTCTGGGGTTAAGCATCGGTTTGTGTGGCTGTAGTCCCCTTGAGATCTTGCAAGTGTTAAAATAAAACCACTGAAGTTTATGTGAACCCCCCCAGCGTGTTTGGTGGCTCACCCCCTGCTCTGCTCCGCTCAGACATGGCTGCTGAAGTTCCTTCTGCCATTCGTACTAGTGTGTGTGCCCGTTCCCTTTTCTGGCAGAGCAGCCAAGATGGTGGCATCTGCCATAGCATCTTGCCTGGTTTTCTCACTGGCTCTGGTACAAAAGAGCCAAGACTAGTTCAGAATAAATTGGAGGTGGGCAGCTGCCACTCGCTCGCTTGACCACGGCCTGGATAGGGTGGTGTCATGTCTCATTTCTTACGTAAGTCTTCCCACAGCAACTCTCCATAAAAAAAAAACACCTTGCATGCCTTTTGATATGGGGGATTATCTCCCAGAAGAGCTATACCAAAAAACAGATAATCAGGCAGCCTATGTATGGAATTTCATGTACACAGAAATTGTTCCCAGCATGCATAAGGGAGGTTGGTTTGCCCTCAAACTCAGCCTGTGAGCTTCCAGAAAAGGCCTAAACAGAATGCTGGACTAGATGAATACTTGATCTGCATTTGCAGGCATGGCTTGATCTATCCTGTTTTTATCCCATGTTTCCTAGCTAGGTTTCCCTGCAGAAAGACGTGTGCAAGTTGCTGTCTCTTTGCTGGAAATCTTGTAACCTGCACAGAAGCTATTGGAGGGCCTCTGACTGCGAAGTAATTGCCTTCCTTGTACTCAGTCTCTTTAGAGGCTTCAGGTGAATCTGGCCTGACCTCCAGAGGTCACTTCTCTCCACAGGGCTATTAAGTGGCTGTTGAGAGCTTTCCGTAAAGTGCAGAGTCATGTCTCAGACAGAAAGACCTCAGTTCTGGGCTTGGCAAGGGCACATTGTCCAGCTTCCCTATCTCCTCACAAGTTGGCGGATCTGGCAAAAGCAGCCCGTGCCTCCAATGGGGGGTGCAGTGCTCTGTTAACACTTCAGAATCCAGAGCCTTTTAAACGCAATCAGCTGCTTGCATAGTCTAATGCACGGATTTACTGTAAATGCAGTTCCCAAGACCTACAGTAGACTGAACTTGATGGGCCCAAACCAAAATGCGAGAGGCAGAAAGGGAAAGGGCTCTGAGCTGTCATACGGCTCTCCAGGGTACTTGTAACTGTTGCGCTTCAGAAAAGTTAGCTCTGGAACTGTTGACTGAGAAACAGAAAGTCCATGATAGTGAGGAAGCACTTCCATACGGGAGCAGTTAAGAGCAAGATAATTCAGGATTATCAAGGGGAAATCAACACACAGGCAAGGTTACGATCACTGTTTCCTCTAAGCTGAGTTAGTGTGAGCTAGCTCACAGTTTTTTAACCTCTGGCTCACATACTTTTGTCTTAGCTCAGGAAGGGATGGCTCGAGAGCAAGCTAATCTGTGCAGCAGCCAAATCGCTTGCTCACAACTTTAATGCCAGTGGCTCACAAAGTAGAATTTTTGCTCACAAGACTCCACAGCTTAGAGGGAACGTTGGTTACGATAGTAAGGTAAGGTAGCATTTAATATCAGCTCTGGTGACTTTCTGGCGATCCAGTGTTCCTGGAGGTGTTGCATTGGCCAGCAGAGGGGGCCAAAGACCTGTCACATCAGTTGAAGGCTTCTGTTAACACTCCAGAATAGAGTCTGTCTCTTCTGCAGGGGAACAACCTCTCCTAGGGGAGTAGAACCTTTGGCTGTAACCTTAAGAGATTCACATTTTACAGTGCAATCCTTTGCAAAGTGACTCCAGTCTAAGCCTGTTCATCAGATGCATTTGCTTTGGTCCCCCAAGGCTGCTCGTGCCATGAGGCATCTTCACCTTAAGGATTCAGGAGGATTTTTTTCACTGCAGGTCCCCCAGACTTTCAGCATCAGTGTTCAAAGAAACGGTTCCTCCCTGGTGACACCATGAGGTCTCTTTGGTCATTACAAACACTGTCGTCCTGTTCAAGGTCTTTCTGTCCCATGTGGAATGGAAGGACTATGGTGGTGGGGGTGGTGCATGATCCACTTAAAAGATCATGTCAGCAGGATGAGATCCTTCCGCAGAGAGGAATAAACGGCAGTGCCCTAAATCGGAGCCGATGATTCATGAGCTGAATGCTGGGTTTGCAGCTGGCGCATGGAAGTGCAGAGAGAATCCCCTGACGCACCATTATTGACTAGGCTCAATCCTGGCTTGGTTTGAGAGGCAGATTAGTGGATTAGCAACCTTGTAGACCACATTCTTCCAGCCTGTTCATCATGAAGGCACTTTTCTGATGCCGGATGTTATATAGGTATGCAGTTAAAATCCTCGGTAGATGTGGGATTGTGCAGTAGGTTCGGTCAGGATGCGTACTTCAAGACCTTTGGGAAGATGACAGCACATCTGAGCATGGGCGGAGTGCTTTTCTGTCACTGTCTGATTTGGGATCAGACAGTTTCAGTCATGTGGCTATAATGCCCTGAGTTGTTAGGAGTTGGGTGTTCTGCTAGGCGAATGTGCAGAGTTTGCTGGAATGGCCCCATAACGTGTGAGGCTACCAGCTTACTTTTGTCTCATTCCTCAGAGCAGCTGCTAACAGACCAAATGCTTGACCAACATCTATCCCAGATATATTCATATCATCCTAGTTCTTAGTGAGGTTGTAAAACCTATGCCTGCGTTGACTGTAGGTGGGGACTCCCCATGGAACGTCCCTTCATACCAGTCCACCCACCCAGCGTACAGAGAACTAGATGTCAGAGAGAAGGGTCCAGCCCAGCTTTCTCTGTGGCATGCTAAATTTCCCATGGGATTCTGTGGAGAACATGAGGCCCCACTTGAAATCTGTTGTGGTACAGCCCAGAGTACATAAACTGACCAGACCCTCAACGTTGGCTAGATTTGATTTAAGTTTCTGAAAAGACATGGATATGGCAGTGAATTTGGATATAGAGATGCAATTTACACAGTGGGAAAAGCTGCACCTCCTGTGAACTAGAGACAGTGGCCACTGATCTCTATTTTGGGTCAGCTGTTGAAGGAATCTGGAGCAACCAAAGCTAGATGGACTAGATGACCCTGGAAGTCCCTTCCAACTCTGATTCTATGAAAACCTATTTGGGGAGCATGGACACATCAGGCTGCCACAATTTCCAAGACGCCTGGAAATGTCCGACAGTTAAGAACATAAGAGAAGCCAATGTTGGATCACGGCAGTGGCCCAGCCAGTCCAACACTCTGTGTCACACAGTGGCCAAAAAAACCAGGTGCCACCAGGAGGTCCATTAGTAGGGCCAGGACACTAGAAGCCCTCCCACTGTTGTCCCCCCCCCCCAAGCACCAAGAAGACAGAGCATCCCTTGCCCCAGAGTTCCTATCTATACCTTGTGGCTAATAGCCACTGATGGACCTCTGCTCCCTATGTTTATCTAATTCCCTCTTGGAGCCATCCATGCCTGTAGCTGCCACCACCTCCTGTAGCAGTGAATCCCATGTGTTAATCACTCTTTGGGTGAAGTAGTACTACCTTTTATCAGTTCTAACCCGACTGCTCAGCAATTTCATTGAGTGCCCAGGAGTTCTTGTATTGTTGCAACTGATACCTTGGTGACAGAGATCAGTTCCCCCGGGAGAAAATGGCTGCTTTGGAGGGTGAAGTCTACAGGATTAGAGCCCCACGATGGTGGTCCCTGTTCTCAGGCACTACTTCCAAATCTCCAGAAATTTCCCAGCATGCAGTTGGCAACCCTAACACCTCCCCTGTCAATGTGTGTTGCTGTACCTGCCAGGATGCATGGGCCAGCTAGGCATTCTCAAAACGGGAATCCTGCAGATCTGAACTAGGGTTTAGAAAGTGGAAATCCTCACCCTGAAGAATTCCTTCTGCTAGGTAAGAGAGACAAAGAGGCTGGCTGACCCACAAGGGGAATTGGCTGGCTGAAATAGCACCGGTACGACTAGAAAGACAACTAGGAGGAGGAGTCATTGGTGATGGTTTCTATCCCACCCCTCCCATCTCCTCCCTTAACAGCCCGAGATAATCTCCCTGTAATGGTGTGAGATTCAGGGCCGGCTCACCCGCTAGGCGAACTAGGCAAAGGGACGGAAGAGAGCGACTCCCCACCATTTCATAGGGTTGCTGATTCGGGGTTGATGAATTCTTGGGAGATTTGTCCGAAGAGGGTGGAGGTTGACTGAGGAAGAAGCAGAACTGACATTTTCTCCACTGGAACTGATCTCTGCAACCCCAACAGGACTGACCCCTGCACTGTCGTATCATCATGTCCGTCCCCGTCCTCCCAATCGGCGGAATTTAATTGTACTTCTTAAAGCAAACCGTGACTATAAATCGGTACGTTTATTAATGCAACTGGACACCGACGCACACATAAATATAATTTAGGCAATGTGAAACCCAACAGTTCCTTTATAAACACTGGGGACAGCGAGCGTTTCTTACTGCAATACACTCAATACAAGGCCGCTTGGTAAAAAACCACAATTCCCACAATGCACCTCTTCGAATAATCAAGTCTTGCCCTTCGCCCGGCCGCAAATTTAGGTCGTTCCCATCTTGCACCGCTCGGGACGAACTTCCCCCTTTCAACTCTCTCTGTTGCGCAATCCGTGCAGCACGCGAAATTTAAATGAAGGACTACCGTTCCCACTATGCAGTAGTTCCGTTTGCGCGATGCACGTTGGGGATTGTAGTGCACATGAGCTTGGAACGTGGTACAACGGATGCCAGCACGAACTACAATCCCCGAAACCGAGAGGGCGGGAGAAGGGAGGTGGCATTGTGCACATGCGTAAATGCCGCCGAGGCGGAGGACGTGGGTGCATTTTAGTGAGTACCTGGGAAGAATTGGGGGGCTGGCGGAGGTGGGATGCGGGTCTCTGGCAGTGGAAAGGCAGGAGACTTTTTTATTGCACCATAGAGGCGTGAAATATTTCTGAGAACAAGCCGATTGTGACCTGGCCCTTTCATGGGCTGGGGTGGGCCAGTGAGTCACGTTTTGTGCGGAGGAGATCTCGGCTGAGTAGAGCCAGTTGTAAAAGGGACCGAGGCAGCCGTGCTGGGAAAGACGGTCCCAGGCTGAGTCCCTGGCATCTCTGCTGGAAAGTAGCTTAGGCTGGACTGGGAACAGGCGACAGATCAGTTCCCTTGGAGAAAATGGATGCTTTGGAGGGTAGACTCTATGGTATTATGCCCGGCTGAGTTCCCTCCCCTCCCCTCCCCCAACCCCGCCCCTTCGAAATCTTCAGGTATCTCCCAACCAATGCTCCCTCTAAGCTGTGGAGTCTTGTGAGCAAAAATTCTACTTTGTGAGCTGCTGGCATGAAAGCTGTGAGCAAGGGATTTGGCTACTGCACAAATCAGTTTGCTCTGGAGCCCTCCTTCCTGAGCTGAGACAAAAAAGGGTGAGCCGGAGGCTAGAAAACTGTGAGCTGGCTCACACTCACTCAGCTTAGAGGGAACACTGCTCCCAACTGGAGCTGGGAAAGACCTTTCTCTACCTAAAATTCTGGGCAAGCACTGCCTGTTGGAATGTAGGCTGCTGAGCTGCTGACCTGTAACTACAGTGGGGCTAGTGGGGGCTCCGACCTCTCCCTTAAAGGGCCAACTCCCTTCTTTAAAGTCCCCCCCCCTTCTTCCCAAAAGCCTTTAAAGGGATCCTTTCATTATCGTAAATGATAGCAGCCCCACCAGAAGAATTTTTGCTCCACATGCCACAAAATCCTGGCCTGCTGAGATGCGACAGTTTTGGATGGAGTAGCCCTGTTAGTCTGTAGCAGTGAAGTAAAGAGGAGTTCAGTGGCACCTCAGATTTTCTTGTTTTCTTTCTTTGCACCCCACTTTTCTCCCCATGGGACCCAAAATAGCATTGAACATTTTCAACTGGGAGTCTGGTAGGGGCAGGATGTACCCTAAATGGTGTCCTGTAATGCCACAATGTCACTTCAGGCTGTATAACTGGAAGCGATGGCATTATGCTCTAGGATTTATCTGAAATTCTGTGTTGAAAAACCATAGAGTTCCAGGTGACTCCTAGAGTATCCCAGGAGGCAGTGACATCACTCCCAGTTATGCAGCAAGAAGTGACACTGTGGTGTCACAGGGAGCTGTCTCACCACCCACTTTCCTCCTACTGCCCCAATGAATGCAGATAGGGAGTCTTGGCAGGGATGGACAAATGGTAACCTGAAGCCTAGACTGCCTTATAGTGTTGTTGTGAAATGGGTGAGAGGAGAACCAGTTTGATATTGTGGCCGGACTCTTGGACTAGCACTTGGGAGTGCCAAGTTCAAATGTACTCTGTTTGTCAAGCTCACCAAGTGACCTCTCTTTCAGCCCCACCTACCTCACAAAGTTGTTGTGAAGTTGAAGTGGACCTCATATACCATCCTCATCTCCTTGGAGGAAGATTAAAAATGTACTAGATATAATAAACAGATGTTTTGGCTTGGTATAAGGCAAGCTTCATATGCCTGATGCCCTCTTTGTAAGATGCGTGAAGTGAGAGCAGATTATACATATACATATGGTGGAAAACATTGTGAACAGCAGGGACCAAAGGCTGTACACAGCCAGTGAACTGGGCAGGCAGCAGTTATCCAGCGACAGGCCTTTCCTGTCACCTGTTCCCTGTGATCCTTTATCTGGAGATGCCGGAGATCGAACCCGGGGCCTTCTGCATGCTAAGCAGGTGCTCTGAAGCTAAGTCTCGGCTACCGTACCCTAATAACACAATCTTCCTCTTTTTGCTATAATAACCTGCAGCAGGAGAGAGAATCCTGGTCTTGATTCAGCCCAAAGAGATTAAAACTTACTGATCAGTTGACCATTCCATGCTGGAAGGTGTCTTAGAAATTCTTATGTTTGCCTAAAATGTTTTTTTGTTTGTCCTGTCCCCCAGTTCTGTAATCCTAGGCCTAGCAGCTTGAATAGCCCAGAGTAGCCAGCGTGTCTGAGTTTGAAAGCTAAGCAGGGTCAGCCCTGGTAAGTCCTTGGGTGGGAGACCACTGAGGAAGTCCAGGATTGCTATACAGAGGCAGGCTGGTTGATTTTCCCTGGTTTCCCTGGTTGATTTTAAGGCCTCACTGGGAAAAAAAATGGTTTCTGTGCTGGAAGAAGGGGGTTCTTTGCTTCCCTCTCCTGTAATAGTAGAACTCAGGGTGGTCACCAGTGTTCCCTCTGAGTTAGTGTGAGCTAGCTCAGAGTTTTTTAGCCTTCAGCTCACACATTTCTGTTTCAGCTCAGGAAGGATGGCTCCAGAGCAAAATGATTTATGCAGCAGCCAAATCGCTTGCTCACAACTTTAATGTCAGTAGCTCACAAAGTAGAATTTTTGTTCAGAAGACTCCACAGCTTAGAGGGAACATTGGTGGTCACCCCACAAAACTGGCTGGCAGTAGATTCAAGACAAGATTAAAGGAAGCAGTTGAGCTAGCTGACTTGTGGAACTCATGGCCACAAGAAGTGGTCATGGCCATGGCCATAGGCTGATTTATAAAGGGCTGTTGGTTGTTTTTACGGGGGATAGGCTTGAGTTTGACTATAAACCGGGATGGCAGAATGGAATCTGAACCCAAAGACGGATTGCCTCTGGTTGCCAGATGCTGGGGAACAGTTAGCCGGGAATGGCTGTTGTGTGTGGACTTCTTGTGGCATCTTAACTGTCCCCTGTTGGGTCGGGGCCGTCGATCTGATCTAGGAGGGCTACTCTCAGGGCTCTTTTTGTAGAAAAAACCCAGCAGGAACTCATTAGCATAATAGGCCACACCCAACAGCAGGAACTCATTAGCATATTGGGCCACACCCCTGACAGCACAGCTCATTAGCACATTAGGCTGCACCCCCGTGTTACCAGAAGTGTGCTCATCCAGCTACACCCACCTTTTGCTTGTTGTTCTGTTTACCTTGTTTGTTGTCCAAACCCAGGGCCTTTTTTGTAGCAGGAACTCCTTTGCATGTTAGGCCACACACCCCTAATGTAGCCAATCCTAATGAGTTCCTGCTGGGCGTGGCCAACTTGGGAGCCAGCCGGAACTCCGTTCCTGCCCCCAAATAGCCCTGGCTACTCTTATGTACCGCACAGGCCAGTTATATAAACAGAGAAGATGTTGGCTTTGTTCTTGGCTATGCTTTGAAAAAGAACCTTCCCTTTCCCCAGGAACAGCCAGGTGGCCCTAGGGGAGACGTTGGCCACCCGCCTCGCTCCTGAGCTTGAATCCAGCAGGCTGGCGCCGAGATGACCCTCTTCCACTTTGGCAACTGTTTTGCCCTGGCCTATTTCCCCTATTTCATCACCTACAAGTGCAGCGGCCTGTAAGTAGGGGTGCAGGGAGTTTTGGTGGGCCATTTCCTTTGCAAGCATCCATCTCAGCACCTTGGGTTTTTTTTTATTCCCACCCCTTTCAGGTCAGAGTACAACGCCTTCTGGAGATGCGTCCAAGCTGGGGCCACCTACCTCTTTGTCCAGCTGTGCAAGGTAAGTTTTATTTTCTTCGATTGATGTCACTTATACTCCTGGGGGGACCCAAAGTAGCTTCCGTCATTCTCCTCTCTGCTGTGTTATCCTTACAACAGCCCTGTGAGGTAGGTTAGGTGGAGAGTGTGAAATGGGCCAGAGTCACACGGCATGGCTGGGGATGCGTGGGATTCGAGCCTGAGTCTTCCAGGTCCTAGTCTAGCACTGCACCATGCTGGATTTTTAGGGGCCACACCCTTTGCCTGGAAGAGTTCGAGGATTTATGAAAGCACCTTTTCTGTGTTTGTACCCACTGGGTTTTAACCTGGGTTCTTCTCTGTGTCGGTGGCTGACCTCATCTTATAGATGCTGTTTCTGGCGACGTTCTTTCCGACCTGGGAGGGCGGAGCAAACGCCTACGACTTCATCGGAGTAAGTGGAGCAAAAAGAATGGTCGCTGCTCATTGGGAGAAGAACGATTCCCTGTCAAATAAAGACCAGCTTAAGCTCTGCTGGGCAGGTGGCATTGTGGAAGAAACTGACATCTCATCGGAGTTCCATAAGATATAATTGGCCAAGTTTAGATAAATTCAGTGAACGGTGGATATTATTTTATTACGTTTTGGAACGGCAAGGCATAATTTTGATAACATTTTGCCTTTCACATTCTGTGAATTGTAGTGAAAATGGACAAGGTTGCTGGTTCTCTGTAACTTATTAATTTTCTTGGGGGGGGGGTATATTTGCATTTTTCGTGTGTGCCCGTGCCTGGAAGTCATGGTGACCTCTGGCAACTCCTACTGGGGCACAGAGGACATTCAGAGATGTGGCTGGATCGCCTTGCCTCTGCCTCCCGGCCCTGGTATTCTTTGGAGGTCTCCCATCCAAATATTCACCGGGGTCGGCCCTGCTTAGCTTCTGAGAGCTGACGAGATCGGGCTTGCTTGGGCTATCCAGGTCAGGGAACTTTTATTACTTTTCAACTTAAAAAAATGAAAAGTTGAGCATTAGAAGAGGCCTTCCACGGAATCTGTCTAGCTCAGAACGGTCTCAGAATCCAGGGTTGGGTACAGAATGTTCTAAGCTGATTTTAGCAATTGTGCCTTACTGCATTTGACAAATATACAGTAATAAGTATCATGCCTAGTAGATGTTGCTGTATCAGCATTAATGTCTTGGGGGCAATGTTCCCTCTAAGCTGTGGAGTCCTGTGAGCAAAAATTCCACTTTGTGAGCTACTGGCATTAGAATTGTGAGCAAGTTATTTGGCTACTGCATAAATTAGTTTGCTCTGGAGCCCTCCTTCCTGAGCTAAGCCAAAAACGTGTGAGCCAGAGGCTAAAAAACTGTGAGCCAGCTCACACTAACTCAGCTTAGAGGGAACACTGCTTGGGGGTTGTACCACATGTCTGGGAACAGCAACACTGCCGTATTAGAGAGACGTGGGTTTGGGAGCCTGGGGGGACAGAAACCTGGGGCCGATTTCCCACCTGCTGTCCTGATCCTCTTTTCTCTCGTTTTGTGCCAGGAATTCATGAAGGCCACAGTTGACCTGGCTGACTTGGTAGGGCTGCACCTGGTGATGTCCAGGAACGCGGGGAAAGGGGAGTACAAGATCATGGTGGCTGCCATGGGATGGGCCACGGCTGAGCTCATCATGTCCCGGTGAGTCCTTTCCACGTTTGCTGCATTTTGATCTCCCACTTTTCGTCCGAGGAGCTCAAGGGGACATATGTGGTTCTCCCCCTCTTCGTTTTGTTTTCACAACAACCCCGTGAGGCAGAGAGAAAGTGACTAGCCCGACCTCACATGTTTTAGCCCCGTAGGGCCTTCCTCAGAGTTCAAACACAAAAGGTACCTATCGGCTCGTGTTGCGGTAAAAAGGCAGTAAGCAAGCTGATGTAGGACCAAAAAAGGAATTTTCCAACATGGAATCAAGTGACCCAAGAAAAAATATGATTTGTGAGGCCTCCTTGAAACCAGCCTTGTGTCAGCTACAGATGCATACAGAGTAATGTTTCGTGTGTGTGCCTTCCAATTTTGGTCCAGAAAGTACAAGTATATTGTTTTACTAACACTTTTAATACTAATATTTAGCTCAACATGAAGGGGGTCTCCCACTCTTGGGTTTTTAGTTAGTGTGGGTATCTTTCCTTTCTCCATAGTTGTAGTTTCCCTTCCTATATTTTTCATTATAGTTTGTAGTCTTATTTCATTATAGTTTGTAGTCTTCCTATATTTTTCGTTATAGTTTGTAGTAGTTTTTTTGAAACCTCCGGGGGTTTCAAAAACAAAAACAGAAAGTACAAGTGAAACTGCCTAATCAGAGCCAGCGTGCCTTCATTATAGAGCACTGGTAGAGCCTCTGCTTTGCATGTAAAAGGTCTCAGGTTCAATCCCCGGCATCTCCGGTTAAAAAAGGACCATGTTATGCTCAACTGATGTACAGCTCCCTGTGTGACTCAGACTCCACATTCGGAGAGAGGCTGTCGGCTCAGTGGCAGAGCATCTGCTTGGCATGCAGAAGGTCCCAGATTCAATCCCTGGCATTTCCAGCGGAAGGGACCAGATAGCCGGTTATGTGGAAAGCTTCCAACTTGGAGAGCGGCTGCCAGTCAGAGCAGATAATACTGTCCTGTATAGATGAAGGGTCTGACTCAGCGTAAGGCCGCTTCATGGGTTCGTGTACGTGCACTCATTTTTAAAGGTAGCTTCAGATTCCGGCTGGGCAAGCAATTCCTGGCAGGTGGTTTTGGGGGTGGGTGGGGCTTTCTCTTTGCTAGCTCCGTGGGCACCCCTCTTTGCACGAGCTCCTTCTGAAAGCGCCTGTGTCACCCATAGGTGCATCCCGCTGTGGGTGGGAGCTCGCGGTATCGAGTTCGACTGGAAGTACATCCAGATGAGCATCGACTCCAACATCAGTCTGGTGAGTGCTGGTTTGACCGCAGCCCACAAAAAAGCTTCTCTGAAGCCAGGTTCTCAGGTGGCATGGGAGGAATAATAATATCTGGGATTTTGCTGGGTTTGATTTTTTTTTTTTTAATGCAATGCATTTGTAAGGTGGGTGGTGGTTTCAGCTAGTGTATTGGGTGGTAACGACCTTCCAAAAATGCACTGCTGAAGGTGGTGAATTGAGAAAAAATAAAAAAGAATAAACAGGAATTAACAGCTTTCAAGGGGGATTAGATAGATTCATGGAGGATAAGTCTGTCAATGGCTACTACCCGTGGTGACTGAGGGGAACCTCCACATTCAGAGGCACTAATTCTGTGAATCACAGTGCCAGGAGGCAACATCAGGGGAATGCCTCGGCCTCTATGCCCTGTTGTTGGCCGTCCAGAGGAATTGGTGGGCTGCTGTGTGAGGCAGGATGCTGGACCACATGGACTATTGGTCTGATCCAGCAGGGCTCTTCTTATGTTCTTGTCAGGGGAAGGCCTTGACCTCTATGCCCTGTTGCTGGCCCTCCAGAGGAACTGGCTGGCCACTGTGTGAGACAGGATGCTGGACTAGATGGACCACTGGTCTGATCCTGCAGGACACTTCTTGTGTTCTTAATCCTTAGCTGCTCTGGGTGTCAGGTTTTTAGAAGAGGTCATTTAGAGATGGGATGTCGAGCATCAACCGTGCTGAACTCTGGGTGGGGCCACAAAAATACTTTGGGAGTTGTGGTAAGAAATTTTAGAAATATGGAAGGTTTGGGTTTAAAATGAACCAAACCAAGCCCTTTGTTCTAGACAAATCTCTTTATCAGTCACCCCGGCAAAAGTTCAAAACATTCCAATCCCAGGATTTGAATCAATGAATGTTTCCCCAGGTGTGAGACTTACAATAACCAGCAATAAAAAGGGCAGCTGGTCAGGAAAGCCAGCTTGGGAAGTGACAGACCCCAATCCAAAATGCAAACTAACTTCCTGAGATACAGAGATTTCACACTCCCCGCTTTCATCTCAGCGATAACACCAAAAGGACAGTTTATTTCCCATAATTGGGAAACACCAGGAGAAAACAATGACACTGTATTGCTCCTGTGGAATGTGAACTTTTGTTGTGTAAGACCAAGGAAAGGAAGCAAATTTCCTGCAAGACAGTTTTCAACTTCTAAATGTTAATTTACAACTGTAAATTAAGGGACCTCTTTGAACATTTGGCATAAATACTGGTAAAATCCAACAGATCGGGGCTGACTCTTGGTAGGAGTCAGTCTGAGAGGCCTCTCGTTCTCTGCATGCCTTGGGTGGGGGGAAACTTTGTTTGCATGTTTATTCTTCTATGCATTTACTATCAATGTTTAGGAAATAGGATTTAACTGTGTTGGCAAGCTGGCATAGCATCTTGCTAGGTCACCTTGCCAGGTAAATCTTTGAGTGTTTTTCTTTAATAAAGATAAGTTTTATTTTAAGAAGAGACCTTTCTGTGTCAGCGCTTAGTGGTTTCCAAACTTGCACCTTTCGCCTTTGGTAAGGAGGCATCACTCAGGGGACACAAGAACCGAGGGGAGAGTGTGGGTGACACGGGTAAACACGCATTCACAGACACGTGCAGCCACACACACATTTTTTCTCACAACAGGAGTCACACCTTATTTTCCATCTCCTCTTCACCGCTTCCTCCCCAGGTCCACTATATCGCTATGGCTGCTTTGGTGTGGATGTTTACGCGCTACGATTTACCCAAACACTACCGACTGCCTCTCACGTTCCTCCTGGGTGTCAGTGTCTACAAAGCTTTCTTCATGGAGTGAGTGACTGGTTGCTTTTGGGCAGCGGTGGGATTGGAGGGAATGTATCAGTTTGTCTGTGAATTGGCCCATTAGGCTGGTGGGGGGTGTTCCAGGATTTGTTTCGGGGAATCTTGTGTTTTGTGTTTAAGGCTTCTGTAAGGACAAGCCAGGAGCTGCGGTGACTCAAGTGGTTAAGACGCTGAACTGCAGGCTGTGGAAGGTCAGTAGTTCAGCAGTTCGAGACCCGGGTGCCGCATGACGGAGTGAGCTCCCGTCTCTAGTTCCAGCTCCTGTCCACCTAGCAGTTCGAAAGCAAGAAATTGCAAGTAGATAAATAGGTACCACTTCGGTGGGAAGGTAACAGCGTTCCGTGCGCCTTGGTGTTTAGTCATGCCGGCCACATGACCACAGAAACGTCTTCGGACAGTGCTGGCTCTTCGGCTTTGAAACGGAGATGAGCACTGCAACCCTAGAGTTGGATTCGACTGGCTTTCGAGCAAGGGAACCTTTACCTTTAAGGACAAGCCAGCATCCCTGAAAGACAGAGGTGGGACACTGGTATGGCCTGAAGGCGTAGGATGTAGCAACCTTTCTGAAATCAAGCAGGTCTGATCAGTGCCTGGTGGGGAAAGCTCAAGGACTGGCCCCTGGCTCTGTGTTAGAAGGGAGGAGAGAGACATCCGTATGCGTGGGCTGTCAAGTCACAACGGACTGATGGTGACCTGGCAGAGGAGAAGCAAAGGTGGTTTGCCATCGCCTTCCTCTGCAGAGTCTTCCTCGGGGGTTCCCAGTGGATGGCATCTGGCTCCCTGGGGGTGCTTCCTGTTGATGCCTGCAGGTTCTTCTTTTATTTATTTATTTTATTTATATCCCACCGTGGGGCATTTTGGGGCCCTTACCGGTTCTGTAAGCCGGCCTGAGCCCACTTGTGGGGAGGGCGGGGTATAAATAGAATAAAATAAATAAATAAATAAAATTAAAAGCCTTGCCCCCACAAATAGCCAGGTCAGAAGTCTTATTTCTGCAGGTTTCCCAAAGGCTCATGGGAATGCTTTCGAAAGACTCACCGTGACCTAGGTGGTATACAGCAGGACTGGGGCTGGCAGAAAAGGGGGATCGCTGGAAATGTGCTGAAGGTGCCAATCTTGAGTGCCCTTCTAAGCTTTCTCGCCCTGTGGAAGGGAACTCAACAGGCCTTTAGATGCCTTCTGAAGGCAATTAAATGTTATCTGAGCTGTTTTTTCCTAGGAACTGATGCACTCGCTTCCCTGTCCCTTGAAAGGAAGGGCTAGAAACAGTCTCAGAGCCTCCCCCTTTAAAGACAGGCATTCAGACGGATTTAATTAACTGTAAGTTAACTGCTCCCTTTAGAATTTAAATCCCCCCGAACCAACAAAAAAAATCCTGGCTACGGGCCTGCCCACCTTTGTTCCCACTGGGGACCCAAAGCCGCTTATGTCATTCTCCACTCCTCCAATTTTATCTTCACAACAACCCTGTGGGGTAGGTGAGGCTGAGAACGTGTGACTGGCCCAAGGTCACCCAGCGAGCTTTCATGGCAGAAAGAGGGATTTGAACCTGGGTCTCTCAGCTCTCCGTCTGATATTTTTGCCACTACACCAAACTGTCTCTCTGAGGCTCTTCTGAGTCACCTACAAATATATACAAGGGGGACCAGCAATTCAAAGCAGTACAATAATAATGATGAAAAATTGCTGTGAGTTCACAAATCACAATGAATAGACAATAATAACTAGTACAGAATTGACGCTTGATGATGTTTATAATTTCTATGTTTTCAGAACACAGGACGTCAAATACGGAAGGTGAGCGATACGAACCACTCGAGATGTTCGTATCGCTCACCTTCCGTATTTGACGTCCTGTGTTCTGAAAACATAGAAATTATAAACATCATCAAGCGTCAATTCTGTACTAGTTATTATTGTCTATTCATTGTGATTTGTGAACTCACAGCAATTTTTCATCATTATTATTGTTCTTCTGAGTCACCTCCTTGTCCAGATGAGGTGGAGCAAAGCCTGTTTGCTTGGGTGAAGAAATGCTTTTGGGAAGAAGGATGCGAGTGCCAGGATATACGCTGGTGGACCACTGTGGTACCCACGGGTATAATATGAAGGATCAGTGCACGAGACTGTTGGTCTCTTAACTCTCTTCTGGTCTGCGTTCTGTCTTATGGATATGCTTATTCTGCTTTTTACGCCCCTTGCTTGTTTATTAAGATTTTATTCTGTAGTGTTTTTACTTCTAAGCCCCCTTGAGCAGGATTTTGGAGAAGTGGCAGAAACATTGCCTGAACAATTAAAAAAATTGTTTGGGGCTATTCAGGAGAAGGAAGCTGAGCCAGGGAGCCCATGGCAGACAGGGGCTAGTGGAGGGACACAGTTCGCCCTCTTCCAAAGTCCTCATGTCTTCCAGTCTTGGTTTTTTAAAAATAATTTGAATGGTATTGTGTGGCTGTCTGCATGACCCCTTTTAAGGTTGGGTGGTATGTTAGTGGGCCGGAATAGCCCAGTCTCATCAGGATGGGAGACCGCCGAGGAGGTCCAGGGTTGCTACGCAGAGGCAGGCCATGGCGAACCACCTCTGGACGCCCCTTGCCTTGAAAACCCCACAGGGCTGCCGCAAGTGGGCTGCGACTTGACCTCACTCTCCACCCCCGTGTAAGTGCCGGAGGTTGTCTCCGTGTGCCGTCTCTCCCCTCGTCCTTCACCAGCCTCCCTCTGTTTGTTTCTTTCTTTCCAGATCTTTTGTTCACGTTTTTCTGCTGGGCAGCTGGACGGCACTCCTGGTCAAAGCGGTCATCACCGGCCTCCTTTCCCTCAGCTCCCTGACGCTCTTTGTCACTCTGGTGCACAGCAACTGAGGAGGGGGGGCGACCCTCCTCCTCTTTCCAGTTAGCAGAGCGGCCTCCCTGTCCACCTAGGGGTGTTCAGCCCGGTCCCCTGCTGCCGAGGCAACGTATGGTTCGTCCTGCCCACTGTGAGAGCCATTCCATCTTGGCGTCTACCCACCGACCACAACGATGATAATAAACCCCCTTTGTTGTTGTTGTTTTCCCCTGCCTGTGAGTTATAAATGGTTCTGGTTGTTTTCCACTGCCTGTGAGTTATAAATGGTTCTGGTTGTTGTCTGAATGTGTCCTGTAGGCGAGATGGCCAGGGTACGGAACTGGGACTTGATAAATCCCCTCGGGAGAGGCTTGTATGGAAAAGAGGCCCTGCTGGATCAGACCAGTGTGCTGGCCCAAGGCACACAAGACTAACCGCGAGGTCCGTAGCCTCGATTCCTTCCTTCCTCAGCTGCCCGCCTCCCACGCCCTCCTCCCTGAAGCTCAGCTGGTGCACCTGCGGGACGGGAGCGGAGAGAAGCGTGCTCGCGTGAGCCAGAGAGAAAGAGAGGGCCTCCCTCCTCACCCTTTCCCTGCTTCTTCCCTTAAGCTCCTTACCCCAGGGTAGTCGCCGGCTCTTCCCGCTTCCCCCTCCCCGCTTCCCTCCTCTCTCTTTTTCTCTGCGATGGCATTCGGACAGACAGCATCTCGGCTTTCCAGCCTGGAGCAGGCCCAGGAAGCTGGATATGGCAAGGGGAGGGTGTTTAAGAACATAAGAACATAAGAGATGCCAATGTTGGATCAGGCCAAAGGCCCATCCAGCCCAACACTCTGTATCACACAGTGGCCAGAAATACCAGGTGCCATCAGGAGGTCCACCAGTGGGGCCAGGACATTAGAAGCCCTCCCATGTTGGACCCCCC
>NW_015170323.1:127795-128547 GCF_001447785.1 Gekko japonicus | reverse complement strand
GAAAGAGGAAAAAGGGTGGGTGGCGGGAGCCAGAAGGAAGGGGAGGGGGGTAGATGCTTAAAGTGCTTTCAGAGCATTTAATTTAACTAAATATAACTTAATTAGTGTTTTGATTAGTGGCATCCCAGTGCCTACCCTGGCCCGCCTCCTGGGAAAATTCCTGGCTACGGGGCGATTTGCATATCTGTCCCAAGGGGTTCACTGCCTAAGTTTAGATTGGCTGTCAGATGGGCGTGGAGGGGCCGTTTAAGGCAGTGAGAACAGAACAGCAGCAAGTGGCATGAAGCCACTTCATCTGTGAGCGATCCTCATGCACCTTTGGTGCTCAAGCATGTAAGAGCTTAGGCTGTAAATGCATCATCCAATGTCCCGTGTGAAGACACTGCAGCTCTGTAAGCAGTGTAAGGGGAGGGGCCGTGGCCTGGCGGTAGAGCATCTGCTTGGCATGCAGAAGGTCCCAGGTTCAATCCTCTGCATCGCCAGTTAAAGGGATCAGGTAGGAGGTGATGGGAAAGACCTCCGCCTGAGACCCTGGAGAGCCGCTGCCAGTCTGAGTAGACGAGACCGACTTTGGTGGACCGAGGAGCTGGATTCAGTACAGGGCAGTTTCATGTGTTTGTGTGCCTAAAAAGATTAGCACAATTCCTAACCAAATGCAGCATCCAAAAAAACTGAGTTTCACACAAATGATTCAAACCTTTTCTTACTTGACATAATTTATTCTGATTTTGCTACACAGGAGTAAGGGAAAG
>NW_015170323.1:85782-127659 GCF_001447785.1 Gekko japonicus | reverse complement strand
TTATGATGCTTTATCTGGAAACGTGAAAAGCTTGGTTGCATGACTGACGGGAAACTGTTCCCCCGTCACTGTCGTTTCTCGTCCTGGATGGTGCAATAAAGAGTGCAGCGGAGGGACAGCTCTTTGCAAAAAGCTTCATTTTTAATAGTAGAGTTCTTTGTCCCACCAACCTGTAGGGAGGGAGAATTAATCCAGTGAGATCATAGCAAAAGGTGGCGGTAACTTGCCTGACCCAAACTGTAATATCTTAGATCAAGATGGGTCGTCATGTCTGTCAGCAGCAGTAGAAAAGAGCAAGAGTCATAAGAACATAAGAGAAGCCAATGTTGGATCAGGCCAATGACCTACCTATCCAGTCGAATACTCTGTCACACAGTGGCCAAAAATACCAGGTGCCACCAGGAGGTCCAGCAGTGGGGCCAGGACACTAGAAGCCCTCCCACTGTTGCTCCCCCCAAGCACCAAGAATACAGAGCATCTCTTTCCCCAGCCTGAGAGCTCCTATCTATGCCTTGTGACTAATAGCCACTGATGGACTTCTGCTCCATATGCTTATGTAATTCCCTCTTGAAGTTGTCCACGCTTGTAACCACCACCAGTGTTCCCTCTAGGCTGAGTTAATGTGAGCTAGCTCACAGTTTTTCAGCCTCCGGCTCACACATTTTTTGTCTTAGCTCAGGAAGGGATGGCTCCAGAGCAAGCTAATTTATGCACTAGCCATATTGCTTGCTCACAACTTTAATGTCAGTAGCTCACAAAGTAGAACTTTTACTCACAAGACCCCACAGCTTAGCGGGAACATTGACCACCACCACCTCCTGTGGCAGTGAATTCCATGTGTTCATCATTCTTTGAGTCCAGTAGCACCTTAAAGACTAACGAAATTTGTGGCCGGGGATGAGCTTTCGTAAATAACTTGGTGAATAACAACTTCTTTCCCTGCAAGGCACTTGAGTACGATGCTTTTTCTGGAGACGTAGCTGAAGAAGTGAGTGGTGACTCACGCAAGCTCAACTCTGTCACAAATTTTGTTAGTCTTTAACGTGCTACTGGACTCTTGCTCTTTTTTACTGTTATTTCTTAGGGCAGTGTCTATTGGTAATATCTGATTTGGAGAAGCCAAAGGGAACAAGTCTCAATGGGGTACAAATAAATAAATTGGACTGAAGAAAGGATCGGATGTTCCCAGTGCTGTAAACACAGAAATAGTGCTGGGGGCGCAGTGTTCCCTCTAAGCTGAGATAGTGTGAGCTAGCTCACAGTTTTTTTAGCCTCCGGCTCACACATTTTTGTCTCGGGAATGATGGCTCCAGAGCAAACTAACTTATGCCAAATCGCTCGCTCACCACTTTAATGCCAGTAGCTCACAAGGTAGAATTTTTGCTCACAAGACACCACAGCTTAGAGGGAGCATGGGGGGGGGGAGAAGAAGTATCTTTTTGACTGGGAATGTTGGTGTGGGGAGAAGGGGGAGATGGCAGCCTTAGGGGGGCTTGCCTATGGTTACTTACTTCCCGGGTGCCTCCGTACTCCCAGCTTTCGGATCTCGTCATAGACAAAGATGAGGAGGCCGTAGGGAAGTGGCACGAGCCACCACTGGAATCTGGGTAGGATCAGGGAAAAGAAAGGTCAGTTTCCAGGGCGGTCCATTGAGCTTGACAGCAACCAGTGTGGATTGATCAAAGCTGGCCTGAGCATTCCCTACTAGCTCGTTCCAATCAGATCCTAGCCTTCCATCTTTAAGCTTGGGTTCCACCAGTCTAGCAGAAGCTTCAGCCTCTGCCCCGGACTCCTTCCGGTGTCCAGCCACTTCCAAAACTTCATCTGGAACAAGCAATGTCCAATGGACGACTTTTCTCCAGGCACAGGGTCCTTTGGGGGAACATTTGAAACAAAGATGGACTTCCTCTAGCTACGCTCATTAGCTTGGAGCTAGCCATAAACAAACAGCCATGGACTGAAACATTTTGTGATCAGTTATGCAGTGGCTCAAGTGGTTAAGACGCTGAACTGCAGGCTGTGGAAGGTTGGTAGTTCAGCAGTTCAAGACTCGAGTGTACCGCATGACGGAGTGAGCTCACGTCTCTAGTTCCAGCTCCTGCCAACTTAGCAGTTCGAAAGCAAGAAATTGCAAGTAGATAAATAGGTACCACTTCGGTGGGAGGGTAACAGCGTTCCGTGCGCCTTGGTGTTTATTCATGCCGGCCACATGACCACGGAAACGTCTTCGGACAGCGCTCGCTCTTCGGCTTTGAAATGGAGATGAGCACCGCAACCCTAGAGTCAGACTCGACTGGCTTTCGAGCAACGGAACCTTTACCTTTTTTATGTGACATTTACATGCCACTGGCAATGCTGGACGATGAATTTTGAGAGGGCACTCAAAACAGTTGGCTGAGTCACAAAAAGGATAAGCGCTCAGTTTGGGCAGAAGGATATGGAGACGAAGAGAAGAAGAGGAGATTGGATTTATACCCCACCCTTCACTCGGAGTCTCAGAGTGGCTTACAATCTCCTTCCGTTCGCCTCCCCAGAACAGACACCCTGTGAGGTGGGTGGGGCTGAGAGAGCTCTTTCAAGGACTGCTCTTGAGAGAACAGCCCTGAGAGAACTTGTGACTGACCCATGGTCACACCAGCAGCTGCATGTGGAGGAGTACCCGAAAACAACTGGAGCCCAGTAGCACCTCAAAGACTAAATTCATTGGAATTGACAGTCATTAAGGTGTCACTGGACTGCTGTTTTAATTTGCTGCTACAGACAAACAGAGTGACCCCTCCGGAGTTAACATTGTGAAGATAGAGTTCTAAATTAGCTGGGTTAGAAATGTCCTTATTAGCACGCTTTACTGCAAGCCCTTTCGAGTCACTCAACGGAAAAAAAAGGGTATGCATCTAAATAGGTTGTGATAAGTGCTTCTTGGTGGGCTGTTGTCTAGGGGGCAGCAGAACATTTAGTAGACGCTGCCACCCACAAGACGGTACTTTAGTGTAGGCTGGAAAGCATCCCGGCTTGGAACGACTGGATGCCGCTGTCCACGGTGCTGAACTAAAGGGAGCTTTTGTCTTTTCAGCTGCTGTATGCTTCCCTGTCCCGAAAGGTTAGTTACATACAAAGTTAGTTACATACAGTGGCTAAAAACTATACTTATAACTTAATTATCATCAAAAAATTAATGTATTTATTATAATCAGTTAGCTAAACACAGTTATGGGCCCTATTGCAGCCTCAATACAGGATAAATATGTACAACATACACAAGTGGTCCAGAAGATATAATCAAATCCGAGCCAATGTACCAAAAGTGTTTACCTGATCATAACACAAGGCAATACTCTAGGAGGACTCATCAGTGCTCTCAGGCCTTGGGTCAATTGATTGTAACTATTAAACTCCTTTTTTGGTCCTATGTTGATTAACTTCTTGTCTTCTTATTGTATCATTGAGCCATTTTGTACAAATATCGCTTGACCACTGAGGAAGGCCACTTTGGCTGAAACGTGTCTGGTCGCAATAAGTCCCACCTGTGAGTGTTGTACACTTTTAATCTTTATTGAGGCTACAACTGGGCCTATAACTTTTTAACTAACTGATGTGAATAAATATATGTATTCTTGATAATAATTGAGCTATATGCATGGTTCCTAGCCACTGGCCCTTTTGCTGGTCCTTGTTGTTCAGTCGCACAGTCGAGTCCGACTCCTCGCGACCCCATGGACCAGATCACGCCAGGCCTTCCTGTCTTCTGCTGTCCTCTGAAGTTTGCTCAACTTCATGTTCGTTGCATCCATGACACTGTCTAACCATCTCATCCTTTGCCGTCCCCGTCTTCTTTGACCTTCAGTCTTTCCCAGCATCAGGGTCTTCTCCAGTGAGTGCTTCCTTCTCATTTGATGGCCAAAGTATTTGAGCTTCAGTTTCAGTATCTGGCCTTCCAGGGAACAGTCAGAGTTGATTTCTTTTAGGATTGACTGATTTGATCTTCTCGCAGTCCAGGGGACTCTCAAGAGTCTTCTCCAGCACCATAGTTCAAAAGAATCTATTCTTCGGCGCTCGGCCTTCCTTATAGTCCAACTCTCGCAGCCATACATGACCTGGGAATACCATTGCTTTGACCATGCGTATGTAAACTAAGCTTTCGGGTACTTTATTTATTTGTTTGGGTTAAGTCCCTCCCCCTTATCTCTTTGTTTCCCGTTCAGGCTCGAACAGGGAATCAGACCCGACTCACACAGCAGAGTGAGGTGGTATAGAATGAGCTGTACTGTTGGTGGTATAGAATGAGCTGTACTGTATAGAATGAGCAGTGCTCTTGGGGAGGACACTCCCCTTTTTTCATATATATCCCCCATGTAAAAAAAAATTCCCAGATACATAATACAGAAGGGGCAGAAGTTCTAGGCATTTTAGAAAATTTAATTAATTTGTACCCCGCCTTTCTCCCCAACAGGGATCCAAGGCAGCTGACATCATTCTCCTCTCCTCCATTTTATTGTCACAATAACCCTGTGAGGTGGGTTAGACTGAGAGAATGTGACTGGCCCAAGGTCACACAGCAAGTGTCTGAGGCAGGAGTGGAAATTTGACCCTGGGTCTCCCAGATACTAGTCTGACACTTAACCACTACACTGCACTGGCTCTTTTATATGCTTTGCTGGTTTCTTGCAGGGAGTTCTTAACCTGGAGGGCCTTTCTCTTCAGTTGGGGCTGAGAGCAGCTTAGAACACTCATTCTTTCACAACAACCACCCTGCGAGGCAGGCTAGATTGAGAGTTTGTGACAGGCCCAAGGTCACCAAGTGACCTTCCACGGTAGAAGCGGGGGATTCAAGCCTGTATCTCAGGATCCTAGTCCAACACTCTATCCAATATCCTTTGCCATTCTGTCCTTCTCAACTTCTTGAAAGCTCAATGTACTTCGAGGAGACATTCTGAGTCATTTTAGAAGTATGAGGTCCATAGAGACTATGGGCTCTTCTAGACCTAGAAGTCTACAAAGTCACCCCATAGAGACTCTTTTAGAAACTGAATCCTTCCCGGTGAATGAGTCCTTACCGTATGGGCATGAAGTTGAATATGTTGGGCATCCCGGGGCAGTAGCAGAGGAAGCAGCCTAGGCAGAGCTGGAAGACGATGGCGATCACCAGAACTTTGTTTCTGCAAAGGGAAGGAGACGGGAGATGGAAGAGGAGAGTCCAGGCTTAGTGGATTCTATCCAGTAGGGGGCAGGCTTGAGAGTGAGGCTGCACAGACACAAGGGTAAAGGAGGGCTCCTATGTCTCTCTGCTTTTGGCCACCAAGGAAGTCCACCAGGTTGCTCAGCTGTAGATGTGAGCACAGTGAGCATGCACTGATGCAGAGCCACAGCCATAAATGGGGTGAAGGCTGGGTCCACGGGTTGTCTGACACTTAACCACTACACTGCACTGGCTCTTTTATATGCTTTGCTGGTTTCTTGCAGGGAGTTCTTAACCTGGAGGGCCTTTCTCTTCAGTTGGGGCTGAGAGCAGCTTAGAACACTCATTCTTTCACAACAACCACCCTGCGAGGCAGGCTAGATTGAGAGTTTGTGACAGGCCCAAGGTCACCAAGTGACCTTCCACGGTAGAAGCGGGGGATTCAAGCCTGTATCTCAGGATCCTAGTCCAACACTCTATCCAATATCCTTTGCCATTCTGTCCTTCTCAACTTCTTGAAAGCTCAATGTACTTCGAGGAGACATTCTGAGTCATTTTAGAAGTATGAGGTCCACAGAGACTATGGGCTCTTCTAGACCTAGAAGTCTACAAAGTCACCCCATAGAGACTCTTTTAGAAACTGAATCCTTCCCGATGAATGAGTCCTTACCGTATGGGCATGAAGTTGAATATGTTGGGCATCCCGGGGCAGTAGCAGAGGAAGCAGCCTAGGCAGAGCTGGAAGACGATGGCGATCACCAGAACTTTGTTTCTGCAAAGGGAAGGAGACGGGAGATGGAAGAGGAGAGTCCAGGCTTAGTGGATTCTATCCAGTAGGGGGCAGACTTGAGAGTGAGGCTGCACAGACACAAGGGTAAAGGAGGGCTCCTATGTCTCTCTGCTTTTGGCCACCAAGGAAGTCCACCAGGTTGCTCAGCTGCTCAGCTGTAGATGTGATACTGCAAGCATGCACTGATGCAGAACCACAGCCAGAAATGGGGTAAAGGCTAGGTCCACGGGTATGTTGGGGTGAGGAATCAGTGCAGAGCCACCGGGTGGGTCAGGACCCACACCTGGGACACGCCAGTTGGTTCACCTGCTGGAAATTCAGGTTAGGGCTGGACTAAAGAGGTTTCCCAGAGTTCCTCTGTTTCCTGTCTCTGGTACGACCCCAGAAGTGTGGCTGAGAGCAGCGAAACCAAGATGCATCTGTTTCTGGGGAACAGCATGAGAACTAACCATTTAAATTTAAAAGCAAAATCACATTGCTGGGCATGGGTTGGCAGTACACAAAAATCCAAAGCCAAGCCGCAGTTGGTAGTGGGAATCATCGGTGTGAATTTGCATTAAAGGAGGCAAGGTAGAAAGGTTCTCGTTGGGGCATGAAGAGTTGATATGCAGAGTTGATAGGGCACGGACTATGGGGCTCCCACCTACCGGAAGAACCCCTGCTGGAAGACGGAGAGACGCCGTGTCTTGCGGATGAGCACGTCAGCAATCTGACACATCTCAATGCTGATGAAGAAGACGGTGTAGCAGGTATATTCCTGGTAGAGGCGCTGCCCAAAGGTCTGAAAGAGAGCAGCGCAGCCAACTGTCACGTTCGAACACTCAACGTCATCCGCCCTCCCAATTCATCAGTCTAGGGTCAGTAGTACCCCCCCCAGGAACAGAGGGGGCATGCTTTCCATTCTGTACCCTTAATTTAGGGCATATAGAAGACGTGAAATAGACTGGCCAGTTTCCGGTGGATGGCTTAAAACTCACCGGTTGCTAGATTCCTGCAAACCATGCAAAATGTAAACAAACCTTCAAACTGGTGCTAAATAATCACCAGGCTGTGCCTTTCCTGAGCCAGGGGTCCCCAACATGGTGCCTGCAGTTGCCATGGTGCCTGCTGGGGGGTTTAGGAGGTAGGCGGGGCCAGGTAGGGCTTTTGCCCAGGAAGGCTTCTGATTGGCTGTTGGAGATTTGATTGGCAGTACAGATTATTTTTAAAAAATATTGCTTTGGCAGCAGCTGCCACCACAACACAAGGATCTGCACTGCGTGACTGAAGGTCAGCTGCTGACAGACACGCACTATGCAAAAACTGAGCCAAATATAGATGTCTAAAAATTATATAATACTGTAAGATATTGTATATTATCAATAAATTTGTACAATCCTAACGTATTATCAATACACACTCATTAAATTTTATAAACTTTAACCATAAACATTTCATTATTTTCCCACCACATGTAATATGTTTTCATTCAAAACAATACAGGATATATACTCGAAAACCAACATGAAAATAGTAAGTCCATAATATGTAAATATTCTTGAGCTTGCTTCCTTGATGAACCTTCCAATCATGATTCAACCGATACTCGGTTGAAACCTGTTTGAAGGAATCTTTCTCAAGAATCGCCCTTTTAAAACCCAAGTCTTCGAATTGCCCTGCTGGTAAATTTCCCCGACAAGAATTCTTTTTATATTGACTTAAGCCAGCAACATGACTGTAACGATTCCTTGTTTTGGTGTGTGTGTGTGTCTTTAAAAGTTTGGTTGCATGGCAGTGGTAAGTAGACTAGAGTGGTTGAGAGAAGCAAGCGTGGTATGATTGGTGGTTGACAGAGAGGGGGAGGGGTTTTGGAAGTGAAAATGAGTGGAGGAGTATGTAAGTCTAGAGTTTCAGTTACAGGTTGACAGTTGATAAGTTCGGAGTTCTGAGAGAGAAGCAGAGAGAAGCAGTTCTGTGTGGGGAATGAGTTAGACAAGCAGCTAGTTCTGTGTGTGAGGGAAGTGAGAAGCAGAAGGAAGGCTGAGAGAATAGGAAAAATTAAATGAAAGCTTAATTGAAGACAAGTTATAGGAAAGGCTGTATGTCCTGGAGAGAAACAGTGAACATATATGACCTTGAGTTAAAGCGTTACAAAGTTACCTGAAAGATCCCTGTCAGTAAGGGAGCAGATTGTGTGTGATACACTAAGCATTTGTTCATGATTTACTCCTTACTGGTTACATTGTTCTACCCTTTTATTTATGAATTACTTCAATAAATCCTCTTTTATTTAAGTATACCAGCTCTGAAAGAAATACTTCCTCAGGACCACATAGTTCCTCCTTGAACTCGGACTACCTAACTAGTAAGAGCAACAGTAAAGTATAAAGGTTTGGAAAGCCTTAAATTTCCTGGTGGCAGCCGGATATACCCAGTAGAACAAAATAAAGAACACTTTTAAAGTGAAACCAGTCCTCCCTAATAAGGAGGACGTCACAATGACATTTATAGTGGAATGCAAACTTCAGAAACTTCATGCAAAAACCTCATTCCAAAAAGGTTATGGACTTACCATTTTCGAGTTGGTTTTCGAGTATATATCCTGTACTGTTTTGAATGAAATGATATTACACATGGTGGAAAAAATAATGAAATGTTTATGGAGTTGGAGTTTATAAAATTTAACGAAAACTTACTGATAATACATTATGATTGTATGGATTTATTGATAATATACAATATCTTACAATAATGTATAATTTTTAGACATTTGTATTTGGTTCAGCTTTTGCACGGTGCGTCTCAGTCAGTGTTTTTGTCTACCACCGTGATGTGCTTGTATCTATTTGAAGTTAAGCTGCGGCAGCCATTTTGTGGCTGGCTCGGCCTCCTGTGGGAACCATTTTGTGGCTGGCTCCACCTCCTGCGGCAGCCATTTTGTGGCTGCGCTCACCACACTGTGTCAGTGTTCCAAATGTGCTCTCAGGCTCAGAAAGGTTGGGGATCCCTGTCCTAATCCAGTCCTGTCTTCAAGGATGCACCACCCGTATGTGTCCTCAGGACACAGGGACTGTGGATCAGATGTGGCTCTTGACTCACCCACTCTTGCCCGTAGCTATCCTGGAGATCCTGGAGATGGTCGTTCTCCCAGTCGGCCCGAAGGCCCACACACTTCAGTGGGTACCAGCCCTCCTGGGCCATGGCAGTGAGGTAGTCGGTGAACCCCGCAAATGACTGGATCGCTCCTGCGCGAGATGGAAACACGGGCAGATTTCGGTCAGGTATCGGCCCACCCTCCTTTGCCAACACAAGGGGTGAAGGGGCCAGTAGCTCAGCTGTGTCCTGCCACTGCTGATAGAAACTGTATTCTGCACGACTCTCGGAGAGCTAATACAGACAGGAGCCAATGTTCCCTCTATGCTGTGGAGTCTTGTGAGCAAACATTCTACTTTGTGAGCTACTGGCATTAAAGTTGTGAGCGAGCCATTTGGCTCCTGCATACATTAGTTTGCTCTGGAGCCCTCCTTCCTGAGCAAAGACAAAAATGTGTGAGCCAGAGGCTAAAAAACTGTGAGCTAGCTCACCCTAACTCAGCTTAGAGGGAACACTGGACAGGACACAGGTTTTTAATCAGTGACTGTATTTATTTCATCGGGGGGGGGCTAACGGCGGCTTCGGAGTGGTGTCATTTAGTTTGGGGGAATACGTCCCCTGGGGCTGCTTCACCTTAGCAGCATCTGTGCCTACTTCGAAGTAAAAAGGCCCTGGGAAGCCTTGTCAACAGAGCTACCAAAGCACATTTGTTTGGGCTTTGGACTTCAGAGTCAAGAGGTTTGATCTGGATCTCCTGACTCTGAGTAAACGTAGGCAGGTCACGAGAAGGGAGGGCAGGAAGGGTTGCCTCAGTGCTTAGTTCTCGTGGCCCTTTCTTACACGCCCAGGGAAATGCTGAACGCCACTTTGGGGGCAGGAAGCAATTGCTCTACAGGCCAGTTTGGCCAGTGATCCTGGAGGGTTCCCCCGCTCTTCTGGGCGTAGAGCAGGGGGTCACTGGGTGTGTGTGTGGGGAGGAGGTATTTGTGAATTTCCTGCATTTGTGCAGGAGGTTGGACTAGATGACCCCGGAGGTCCCTTCCAACTCGATGATTCTATGATCTGTTTTGACCATAGCGTTTGTGCATGCTGCCAAGTCAAAGGCAACTTATGGTGATCCTCCAGCAACCCTGCAGTTCCTTGGTGGGCTCCAGGAGTCATTTCCTGCAGGAGCTCACAGGAGCGGAGCTCCAGCAGTAAAGAGCCCAGGGGGCGGGAGTAGAAGCAAATATCAAAGTCCAAATTGAAGTGCAAGTCATCAAATTTTCTGAGCCATAAAAAGCCGACGCGTAATCCGGATGCCTGATGCCGCGTTTCGAATAATTCTTATTCAAGCATGGCTGTAATGGGACCCAGTCTCAAAAGCTGGCATATACTAATCCAGAATGGTCAGTCAGTGCGTTTATTTGCAGTCAGTGGTGTGTTCTTTGCTGTTCCTTGTATTGTACACTGGCTTCCCCCCTTTTTTAAGATGTCGAGAAAGGCAAACACCTTTCAAAACTTTTAACTGCAGACCCAACCCCTCCCTCCCACCTCCCTCCATGATTGGGCAAAAAGAAAGGGAAGGGAGGGGGAGATCCAGGCCCCCACGTGCAAGACTGACACATTTGGGAGCAGGGAATCCCCTAGTCCTTTATATTTACTGATTCCTTCTTATGCTCTCTCTGGCTTTTTAAAAGTTTGCCTGAACGGGAGGACACATCCTCTTTAGTCTTTGGAGAAGGAGGGAAAGAAAACAGAACGGGGAGGGGGCGTCCGCCTAAAGAGAAAGAGGCGGAAACGGGGGGAGGGGCAGTGGGCAGCACTTAAATACCCGCAGAAACAATTCTACTTTAGAAAGGATTAGTGATTCGAAAGCAGATGAGAATAAAGAATCGCTGCAAAGGGAGTTTGGGTAGCTGCGGGGCAACAGTGCGGGAAGCGGTTTGAATGCAGATTCCTGTAAAACAAATGCAGAAACAAGAGAAAGCCCCGAAACAAACTGGAAGTGAAGGCAGGAGGGAATGCAGAACGGAAGAATAGGATGCGCTCAGAAACCAAGGCAAAATATGGGTGCAGAAAGGGCCTTGGTTAAATCATGAGAGGGAGGACACTGAAGACCAAGGGGTGTTGGGTGGCTGCTAGTACCTGCTAGTAATTCCCAATTTATCAAGCTGCTCTCCTTTCTGCATATCTCCCCTCTGCTCTTTTGAGGGTCATGCCTTAGCAAGGTACACATCATTTGGCAAACCCTTTGTTCAATCTTGAGAACTTGTTCATTTAGCTGATGCCTGCCAACTATAAGCAAGGTACACATCATTTGGCAAACCCTTTGTTCAATCTTGAGAACTTGTTCATTTAGCTGATGCCTGCCAACTATAAGCAAGGTACACATCATTTGGCAAACCCTTTGGCTATGCCCGAAAGAATTTCAATAAGATCATTTGCATGGTTATTTTGCTTTCTTGCCCACTGCAATACTTCTTCACAGATGCTGGACTCCTCCACTGCCACTTCCAATTTTAGAAAGGCACATAGTTAAAAGGAAAATACTGCTTTGAGAGTTTTGAACTGAGATTTACTATTAGTGTCTCTGTGTGCCTTCTGTGTCTTCCCATGAACCCTGCCAATTTTGCAACAGTTTCTTGCAATCACTTCTCAAACAATCACTTCTCCAACAAAACCCACAGACAGAGCAATCTAGCCAGTATTGATCATTTAAAGGATGCATCCAACTGCGTGGAAAGGATGAACTGTAAGAGTGTCCCTGCACTGCAACAGAAGTCAGTCACTTTAATGACTCAACTATGGGGGACAGGTGCCTCATGTTAGAGAATGAACTTGATATTTTGCTTTATGGACTATATTTATTGCTACACACAATGGACTGTGCACCCACACACATAGGCTCAGAGAACTGTACACTAAGTCACCTGTTGTGATGCTACACACAGAAGGTGCCTGTACATGCCTTATAAGGTTTCAGCTACACAGTTACTAGCCTGGTGAAGAAGCACACATCTCCATTATTGTGAGCAGTAAGAAACAACAACTTGAGCAGAGACAGCCCCCATTGCAGAATTATTTGTGGTCACATACGACACATCACTGCTTTGTTCCTGCACTGGTATTTCCTGCCAAATGGACATTTGGTTCACAATGAGAATGGCCAGCTTCATCTACACTACAATGGAGCATCCTGACGCCAAGGATTTCACACCTGCACAGATGCCCTCCTTTGAGTAAGGTATTAGATTTCAATATTGGCCACTCCTTATAGGTAACCTCCCACTCCTATAGGCAACCGATAGGATTGTTTTTGGGACGGACTAACAGGTAGGTGGGCCAGGAGGTTGGCACGGCCACCACCCACCTCCTGGATCCCCCGATAAAAGGAGAGAACCAGTCACATGGTCTGTCTCTCTCCTACTTGATCAACTAGCTAGCATCCCCCGCAACAACCCCTGTCTGCTTTTTACTCCTCTTAAGTCCCACTTGCTATCCCCAAACCCTTGCCTCTACTTTGATCTCTTGATCTGCAGTCAAGAGATCCACACGTTCTGGCTGGTTCTGGTCATGTGTGAACTCCCTTTAGTTTACATTTCTTCCCATCCATTCTTCATTGGAACAACCAACGCTGTGAGACATAAGTATTGCCCATCATCACCCCCACCTGCTAATGCAACTGTGCTCGTAATTCTAAGGAACTTGATTGAATGTGTGAGTGCATCAGTATTGTTTGTATGAGATTTACTCTTTAAGTAAAAGACATCTATTTTAACAACAACAGCCTCGTTATCCTTCTCTGGTAACCCTTGGTGGGAACAGGACCTTGGTATAAACTGGCAAGAACCCATTTATAAATTGCCAATTGCTGTAAATAAAGCAATTTGGCTAACACTCAATGGTTAATGGAAACTGTTCTGTTTTCAGATCAGGCAAAAGCAGCCACAAACTGCAACTATCTGGCTATATAAAACCAGCCACTATTACTCAGGTGCAAAGCTGCTTGAGAATACAATGACAACAACCATGAAGGCGATCCAATCAGAATCTCTCCTCCCATAACATCCAGGGAGTCCAGCAAGGTAAATCCTAGTGAATCAGCTCCATGCCTAGCCCCAACTGGATATAAATACCTGCTAGTAAGTCCCCAATTATCAAACTGCTCTCCTTTCTGCATATCTCCCCTCTGCTCTTTTGAGGGTCATGCCTTATTTTCACAAACTTACAGGGCCAACAGCACCCACACAGTGCATGGAATGAATCTGAATTGATAAAGAAAAAAAAATGGGACTAGGAATAAGAACCCATTTGCCACTCACAATGTCTGTGCACAATTCGATGAAGAGGATGGTGATGCAGCCGAGGGGAAGAGGGACGCTGACTGTGATGTAAATCAGGTATGGGGTCAGCTCGGGGATGTTCTTGGTGAGGGTGTAGGCAATGGATTTTTTGAGGTTGTCAAAGATCAGGCGCCCTGGAGCAGAGGAAGACAGAGATGGTTTTAACCAACTGTTCCTTGTTGCTGAGACAATTTATGTCCTCCATCTTTTTTAATCGTCTCGCGAATCCCCCTTTGTGATTATGAGATTGCCCGCGGTTGATGGTCTTGCTGCAGGCCTATTCAACCTTTGGGGATTCCGCACTGAACTTAGGGCTTGGTCCATTCATTTCCTCAAGCATGTGGACAGGAAAACTCTGCTTGTTCTGAGGGGGGAACAGACTCCCATCCACTGATGTTTGAGATGGTCCATTATTGCAGGAAGAGCTTTAGCAAAGGAGCTCAATCTATGTTTTCCACTGAAGAGCTTAAATCATTATTAGCAATGCTTACAATCATAGCTGGATTGGTAATCGAAGGCTGCTTCCCCCACCCCCTTGGATCTCCCCGTAACAGACCTTGTTCAACGCCCGTGACAATGGAGGCGAAATTGTCATCCAGCAAGATCATGTCGGCAGCATTCTTGGCTGCATCGGATCCAGCAATGCCCATGGCCACGCCGATATCAGCCTTCTTCAGCGCAGGGGAGTCATTCACTCCGTCTCCCGTTACTGCCACAATTGCACCCTGCAAAGGAAGAGTACCAGGGGTCATTTCCTGCAGGAGCGCACAGGAGCGGAGCTCTGGCAGTAAAGAGCTCAGGGGGCGGGCACATGCAACAAGCCCCACCCCCTGCTCCCAGCAGCCCTCAGTCAGAGCAAGAAGCAGCCAGGTAAGCTGCAGAGATCCCCCCGGCCCCAAAGTCCAAAACAGACCAGTGACACTTTTAAGACCAAGGTTTATGCTGGTACAAGCTCTCCCTCCTCTGCGAGGACAGATCTGCACATTCCCACCCCCCCACAATAGCTAGGAATCCAAAACAGTCCAGTGGAGCCTGAGCAGTGGGTGTTGCCTTCTGACACACTTCCGGTGATGTCAGGGGGTGTGGCATATGCAAATAAGTTATGATAATGAGTTATGCTAATGAGCTCCTGCACCTCTTTTTCTATGAAATGACCCCTGGTCTCCATTTAAAATGATCGAGTAGTAGGCAGTGTGAAAGACCAGTCTCGGAGTCTTGGACAAGTGCTGCCAGTCAGAGCAGGCAATACTTTTTTTTGCTGTCAAGTTGCAGCTGATTTACAGCGACCTCGTAGGGTTTTCAAGGCACGAGACATTCATAGGTGGTTTTGCCATTGCCTGCCTCCATGTCATGACCCTGGTATTCCTTGGAGGTCTCCCATCCAAATACTAGCCAGGGCCGGCCCTGCTTAGCTTCCGAGATCTGATGAGATCGGGCTAGCCTGGGCTATATCCAGGTTAGGCCAATGCTAGTGCCAGGCTAATGGTCTGAGTCAACATACGGCAGCGTCTTGTGTTCGTGTGCGTCACCTCTTCCAAACTCTTTCTAGGGTCTGGTGGCCCTTACCAGCTTCTGGCAGCTTTCCACAATGATGAGCTTCTGTTGGGGAGAAGTGCGAGCAAAGACCATCTCCGGGTGCATCTTCAGGATCTCCACCAACTCTTCCGTCTCCATGTCTTTCAGCTGGCCCCCATTCACTACACAGGCCCGGGCATCCCTAGATGAGAGAGGCAAACACCTTTCTCGTAAATAGAGTCTCAGATACACAAGGGACAAGAACTTTGAAGTTTCTCCTACATCAGCTCTACTGCAATGAGAGGAGACAACACTGGTGCACCTCATTCGTTTCAGTGTGGTTTGCACAGGAAACGCTTCTCACTGATTGTAACTAGGGCCCCGGTCACACGAGAGGTTTTGGGCCGGTAGAGGGACGGAACGGGGACGCAGCAAACGTGCACGATCCCACAGCAACATCTGGGAATCGTGCTGCTTGCATCCCCGATCCGCCCCTTCCACCCAAAACCCCGCACCAAAACAGAACCACCTACCTTTGTGGTTCATCCGATAAGTGCGCCCCAAGCCCGGCCATGGGATCACCGGGGCGTTCTTGCGCCGGCGCATCCCCGGCCCCTGGCCGAACTGCGCATGTGTGAGCATGCGCAGTTCGCCAGCCTCCCCTTCCCACCGTAGCTTTCTCCCCGGCATCTGATCGTGCCGAGGAGAAAAGGTGCCGCGGCTCAGGGGATCCGTGGGATCCCGCCATGGCGTCTCAACTTTGGTGCGGCTTTTAGAAGCTGCGCTTTGAGCGAGTTTTCCCCTGCCGTGTGGCAGGGGCCTAGGGTGTGTAAATAAGAGCAGAAGAAGAGCCCGGCTGGATCAGACCAGAGGTCCATCTAGTCCAGCATCCTGTCTCAAACAGTGGCAAACCAGATCCTCTGGAGGGCCAACAATAGGGCATAGAGGCCGAGGCCTTTCTCAGATGTCGCCTCCTGGCTCTGGGATTCATAGGTTGAGTGCCTCTGATTGTGGAGGTTCCCCTCAGTCACCATGGCTAGTAGCCACTGATGGACTTACCCTCCTTGAGTCTGTCAAAACCCCACTTAAAAACCATCCCTACATCCCCTGGCAGTGAATTCCAAATTTTAATCACTCGTCGTGTGAAGAAGCGTTTCCATGCGTCCATCTCGAATCTGCTGCCCACCCGCTTCCTGGTTATGATCACATAGGTAACGATCACAGAGAAACGAGGTATTGGGGATCTGTGTTCGAAAGCGCAGATGTGAAATTGAGCTGGGAGGGGCTGATCTCGGGTGAGGCTGCAACGCTGAGAAAGCGGGGCTTTAACTCTTCCCCTCCACCCCATTTCCCAACAATTTTAGTGGCACTGGTTATCATTTACTATGAGTTTGGGTGGGGAGAGAAAGACCCAGAGGGAAACTTTGGGTGGAGTCCCACGATGGTTCTTAGCAGCTCAGGTGGGGGAAAGTGGGGCGTTAACTCTTGCTTTCCCCATGATTTAAATAGCCCCCTCCCAAAGCCACAGGTTCGAGATTGCCCACTGTCCTCTCCCTCCTTGCCAATCCAGTCCTCGCTCCCCCCATCTTGCATGAGACCCCTCCCCACCCAGGTCACATCCCTGTTTTTCCTCAGGGTACCAAACGATCCCTAAATCTCATGTAGGATGACAAGTGGCACGTTAACATGGCTGTGTGTGCAGACCCTCACCGCTTGTTGACCTGCTCCACGGGGATGCGCAAGCGGGTGGCGATGTCTTCAACAGTTTCGCTGCCTTCCGAGATGATGCCCACGCTGGCAGCGATGGCCTTGGCCGTGATGGGATGGTCCCCAGTTACCATGATCACCTGGGAGAGGAAGGGGGCAGGTGAGGTGGAAGAGTGAATTACAACCGGGATACATTATTTATAAAATACTGGTGACTGGCAGAACTCAATTTGGGGACCGGCTTTAATAGAGGAAATTTATATTCCAGTTAATATTAATCCTACCTACCTACCTACCTACCTACCTACTTACCTACTAGTCTTATCTCCCTAAAGGTAAAGGTTCCCTTGCTCGAAAGCCAGTCGAATCCGACTATAGGGTTGTGGTGCTCATCTCCATTTCAAAGCCGAAGAGCCAGCGCTGTCCGAAGACGTTTCCGGGGTCATGTGGCCGGCATGACTAAACACCAAGGCGCACGGAACGCTGTTACCTTCCCACCAAAGTGGTACCTATGTATCTACTTGCAATTTCTTGCTTTCGAACTGCTAGGTTGGCCTGCTGGGCTTTTTCAACAAAAAGAGCCCCGATCCTACCTACCTATCAGTCTTATTTCCCTACCTACCTATGAGCTCACTCCGTCATGCGGCACACTCGGGTCTCCAACTGCTGAACTACCGACCTTCCACAGCCTGCAGTTCAGCGTCTTAACCACTTGAGCCACTGCAGCTCCCTCCCTCCCTACATATTTATAAAATACTGATGACTCATAGAACTCAGTTGATATTTATAAAATACTGATGACTGATAGAACTCAGTTTGGGAACTGGCATTAATAGAGGAAATTTATATTCCATTTAACATTAAGCCTACCTACCTATCATCTCCCTACCTACCTACCTATTTATAAAATACTGATGACTGGTAGAACTTAATTTGGGAACTGGCATTAATAGAGAAATTTACATTCCAGTTAATATTAATCCTACCTACCTACCTATTTATAAAATACTGATGACTGGTAGAACTTAATTTGGGAACTGGCATTAATAGAGAAATTTACATTCCAGTTAACATTAAGCCTATCTATCCGTTTGTCTGTCTGTCTACCTACTGAAGGATTTGTGTTGCCCAGAGGGTCGAGAGATATCAGAAACTCCTTCTACATATGAAATATCTGAAATGTCTAGACTAGTGGTCCCCAACTTTTTGAGCCTGCAGTCACCTTTGGAATTCTGACACAGCACAGTGGGCGCGGTCACAAAATGGCCTTCAGTGAAGGTCTTTGCACTGTGGTTGCATCTGCTGCCAATGCAACATTTTAAAAAACCTGCACAGCCAGTCAGAAACCTTGCTCAGCAAAAGCCCCACCTTCCCCACCCACTTTCTAAAAATACTTGGTAGGTACACCATGTTGGGGACCCCAGCTATAGACCCTCTGGGCAACACAGATCTTTCAGAATAAAAATGGAAAATAAGGTCAATAATAAGCTTTCTTTCTACTGGGTCCGCCCACTGATCTCTCAAGGTCAACACTGCCCACTCTGACCACCAGAGTTCTCCAGATGAGCCTGGGACTTACCCGGATACCTGCGGTGCGACACTTCATGACGGCGTCAGGAACGGTGGCTCTTGGCGGATCTATCATGGAGATGAGGCCTGCGAAGCAAAGCCCGCTGGTGGGGAAGTTCATCTCTTCACCGTCAAAGTTATAACCACGTGGAAACTCACTCTGGGGAAGATACAGGTGACAGAAGCCTGTGGTCGACAGAGAAGAAAAAGAAATAGTGTTGGTTTTATACCTGAGAGAACTGTGACTGACCCAAGGTCGCCCAGCAGGCCTCATGTGTCTCAAAGTGGCTTACAATCACCCTCCCTTCCTCTCCCCACAACAAGCACCCTGTGAGGTAGGTGGGGCTGAGAGAGCTCTGAGGGAACTGTGACTGGCCCAAGGTCACCCAGCAGGCCTCATGTGTCTCAAAGCGGCTTATGCTCTCCTTCCCTTCCTCTCCTCACAACAGGCACCCTGTGAGGCAGGTGGGGCTGAGAGAGCTCTTTCGAGGACTGCCCTTGAGAGAACAGCTCTCAGAGGACTGTGATTGGCCCAAGGTCACCCAACTGGCTGCATGTGGAGAAGTGGGGAATCAAACCCGGCTCTCCCAGATTAGAGTCCACTGCTCCTAGCCACTATACAACTCTGGCTCTCAGCAAAAGCAAATCAAGGGGAGCACCATGACTTATAAAACCAACGCAGACCTCCCATAGTTCCTACCTAACGTGCCACAATCTCTTGGCCTTCCATGCTCTACCTGGACACAGCATCCTACAGGCTTGCCGGGACCCCGTCTATCTGCAGCTCAGCGTTTTGCCTTTACAAGGTCCCAGCTTCAGCTCTCTGGCGTTGTTCCCCCTTACCAAGGACACGCTCGCCCAGGCCTCCTAGATCCATGTAAGCCGTCTGGAAGGCCTCCTTCCACTGCTCATCCAGAGGCAACTCCTGGCCCTTGATCATGATGGTGGAGCAGCGCTCCAGGATGCGTTCGGGAGCTCCCTTCATCACCAGCAGGTAGCGCTGGTCCCGGGGGTCATCCAGCTCGTGGACGGACAGCTGTAGAGGGGAGGGGGGAGCAAAGGAATCATAAAAAGGACTAGGTCGAAAATATTTTACTCAGCAAGATTAAACATTTGCATTGACGTTAATGGCTATTTGGTTACGCTATCGCACAGGTGCCATTCCGAAGACGAGAAAAGATATTATAGCAGCTAAATCCCTAGGAGGGTATCAATAGAAAACTAATAAATATCTAGGGGTCATTTCCTGCAGGAACGCACAGGAGCGGAGCTCCGGCAGTAAAGAGCCCAGGGGGCGGGCACATGCAACAAGCCCCACCCCCTGCTCCCAGCAGACCTCAGTCAGAGCAAGAAGCAGCCAGGTAAGTTGCAGAGCCCCCTGGCCCCAAACAGTCCAGTGGCACCTTTAAGCCCAAGTTTTATTCAGGTACAAGCTCTCCCTCCTCTGAGAGGACAGATCTGCACGTCCCCCCCCTCCTCCCCAATAGCTAGCAATCCAAAACAGTCCAGTGGAGCCTGAGCGGTGGGTGTTGCCTTCTGACACACTTCCGGTGATGTCAGGGGGTGTGGCATATGCAAATAAGTTATGCTAATGAGTTATGCTAATAAGCTCCTGCAACTCTTTTTCTACGAAATGACCCCTGTAAATATCCCTCAAAAACTAATAAACTCCGCAACCAACCCCCAGCGGCTTGTGGGATTTAAAATCTCCTCCACCATCTTGGGACGTGTATTGTTTTTATTTCCTGATATATTACAGGCATTTTAGCGTTGGTTTTAACTGTATCATTTATTGTGTCTGTTTTTGTGGTGAGCTGTCCTGAGCTCTGTTTGCAAGGAAGGGGGGCCTAGCAAATCTAACTTAATAAACAAACAAGCAAGCAAACAAACCAAAGGCTAAATGAAATCTGATAATATTTGAATATTTAGCTATGGGGCGGGGATCTCTAACCGAATTTTAGCTGCCGAAAACCCATTACACAAATCAAATTTCTGGGAAGAAATGGTTCCCTTTCTTTGAGTTTGTCGGAAAACAAATAAGAAAATAAAACACTCGATACCTGGAAAATGCAGAACACTAGCTTTTTATTGGTAGTGATTATGTGGCATGTACTGTCTTTTTTATGGTCATTGTATGTGTTTCATGTTAATGTTTAGAGTTGTATGAACATTTTGTGTTATGTAAAGATTCTAAAAAATAAAAAGTTATTTAAAAATTTTTATTCATTAGGCACTCTTCATCTGGCAGTAAATCCCAGTGTCACAGAACTGCGGTCTGCTCTGAATATACAGCAAATGAACTGTGGCACTCCAATATACAGGTGCCATATCACTATTATTTGCAGGCTCTTGTTTCTTTGTTTTTTTAAGCCTCCCTGCCAGTTAAAAAAAGAACACATTAGGGAGGAAGAAGGGGAGGAGGAGGAGGAGATTGGATTTATACTTCACTCGGAGTCTCAGAGCAGTTTACAATATCCTTCCCTTCCTCTCTCCACAATAGACACTCTGTGAGGTTGTGGGGCAGAAAGAGTTATTTCAAGGACTGCTCTTGAGAGAACAGCTCTGAGAGAATTTGTGACTGACCCAAGGTCATCCAGCTGGCTGCATGTGGAGGAGTGGGGAATCAAACCCGGTTCTCCCAGAGAATCTGGAGAAAGCTTTCAGGACAGTCTGTTCGCTATGGAGCTGCTTTTCTAATTGCAGGTAGGGCTTTTCCCCCCCATCTCCAGGTCAGAAGATGGAACTCCTGGGTCGGGAGTCATTATGGAGCAACTAGTTTGCCGTCCTGAGCTCATTGGGGACAGCGCAGACATTGCAGACAGAATGTCCCTGCTTCAGGTCCTGGCATCTCAGGTTACCCCAGGTTTCAAGGCAGGGAAAGGAATGTCTGGAGGTCACAGTCCTTAGGACCAGCTGGCTGCATGTGGAGGAGTGGGGAATCAAACCCGGTTCTCCCAGAGAATCTGGAGAAAAGCTTTCAGGACAGTCTGCTCGCTATGGAGCTACTTTTCTAATTGCAGGTAGGGTTTCCCCCCCATCTCCAGGTCAGAAGTTGGAACTCCTGGGTTGGGAGTCATTATGGATCTACTAGTTTGCTGTCCTGAGCTCAGCGGGGACAGCGCAGGCATTGCAGACAGAATGTCCCTGCTTCAGTTCCTGGCATCTCAAGTTACCCCAGGTTTCAAGGCAGGGAAAGGAATGTCTGGAGGTCACAGTCCTCAGGAAATTAGAGGAGCAACCTTTCTGAGCCAGCGAGCACCTGGGGAATTCTGACATAGAGTTGTGGGAGCCACCATGAAATAGCTGCCGCAGGAGGCAGAACCAACCACACAAAGGAAGCCCAAGTGTGGAGCAGAAGAGGGGCAATTTTAATTGCAGACGGAGAAAGAGGAATGAGAAAATATAACCCAACGCTGGGGCAGCAGCTGCCAAGGAAATGTTCTTTTAACATGTCCAGCCAATTGGAACGCCAGAGACCAATCAGAAGCCCTGCTGGGTGAAAGCCCCTGCTGGCCCCACCCACTTTCTAAAAAAAAACTTGGGGGCCCCCAAGCGAGGTGTTTGCGGGCACGATGGTTCCCACGGGCGCCGCCTTGGGGCCCCCTGCAACAGGCTGTTTCATTTGAAAGTGGTCTTTCCTCTCTTTCCTCAGTTAAAGGCCACTGGACTGGAGAAGGGTCTCCATCAGGGGCGGGGGCTCATTCTGCCCTCTGGAGCCCAGGGGACGAGAGGCTGGCCGGCTGACCTGGAATTCTTTTAACATGTCCAGCCAATTGGAACGCCAGAGACCAATCAGAAGCCCTGCTGGGTGAAAGCCCCTGCTGGCCCCACCCACTTTCTAAAAAAAACTTGGGGGCCCCCAAGCGAGGTGTTTGCGGGCATGATGGTTCCCACGGGCGCCAGCTTGGGGACCCCTGCAACCGGCTGTTTCATTTGAAAGTGGCCTTTCCTCTCTTTCCTCAGTTAAAGGCCAGTGGACTGGAGAAGGGTCTCCATCATTCTGCCCTCTGGAGCCCAGGGGACGAGAGGCTGGCCGGCTGACCTGGAACTTGTTGGTGGAGTTGAAGGGGATCTCGCAGGCTTTTTTGAAGCGCTCCCGGTACTCCATCACGTTGCCCAGGGTGATCTCGGAGAACTTCAACAGGGCTGTCTCCGAGGCATCTCCAATCACAATCCGCTGGGGGTGGAAGGAGGAGTGGAAAAAAACAGAAGCAGGATTTTTTCAGGAATGAGGTCACAGAGCCAGATTCGGGAGGGGAAAACCTCGCAAGCCTTGGGCAGGGCTGAAGGATAATCCTGTACCTACAACCTCATGAGTCACACAAGTAAAATGTCTGTTTTCATTTCTGAAATGACAGTATCATGGAATTAAGACTCACAGCCTTGGACCCTGGCAAAGTGGGCCTTTCTCCCTTGGCAGAATGAAGAAGAAGAGATTGGATTCATACCCCACCCTTCACTACCCGAAGGAGTCTCAGAGCGGCTTACAATCTCCTTTCCTTTCTTCTCCCCACAACAGACACCTTGTGAGGTAGGCGGGGCTGAGAGAGCTCTGACACAAACTGCTCCTGAGAGAACAGCTCCGAGAGAACTATGATTGACCCAAGGTCACACCAGCAGCTGCGTGTGGAGGAGTGGGGAATCAAACCCGGTTCTCCCAGATTAGAGCCCACACTCCTCACCACTACACCAAACTGGCTCTCTGCCTGGGCCCTGGAGTTAGGATCTTTAGCGATGGCAGAGGGCATCATCTCTGGACAAATAACTGGCAAATAACTGGCTGGAGAGAGCAGTGCCTCTGAGCATGTTACCATCCACCGCCTAACATACATACACCAGTGCTCTCAAGTCACAGCCAACGTATGGCAATCCCAGCAAGGGGCTTTATCAAGGCAAGAGAGAAGCAGAGGTGGGTTGCCATTGCCTTCCTCTGCAAGGTCTGCTTTGGTCGTCTCCCTTCCAAGTACCGACCCTGCTTTGCTTCTGATGAGATCGGGATATATAATGCTGCCTTCCCACTGCCTAAGATACAGATGCCCACATGTTTACCCCATGGTGTAAACGGTGACTCTCAGGGGCAGAAAAGGAGGAAACAGTGCAGGGGGGAGTATTCAGCCCTCTTGCTCTTACACCAGAGCTGAGCCCTCCATACGCCTGATCATTGCATTTTTTTTTTAAAGAAGAGGACATAAGAATATAAGAAGAGCCCTGCTGGATCAGACGAATAGTTCATCTAGTCCTGCCTCCTGTCTCACCTAGTGGACACCCAGCTCCTCTGGAAGGCCAACAACAGGGCATAGAGGCCGAGGCCTTCCCCTGATGCTGCCTCCTGGCTCTGGGATTCAGAGGTTTAGTGCCTCTGAATGTGGAGGTTCCCCTCAGTCACCGTGGCTAGTAGCCATCGATAGACTTATCCTCCACGAATCTATCTCATCCCCTTTTAAAACTGTCTGTTCCTGGGGCCATCACGACACCCGCCGGCAGTGAATTCCACATATTAATCACCCTCTGTGATTAAAAAAAGTTGGGAACTCCAGATGGCCATAAATCCACATTCCACTAGGATTATGCGAAGGATACAGAATGCTGTGGATTCTTTTATATGATGGGGTTTTTTTTGTATTTTTCATATGTGTGTGTTTGTTTGTGTGTGTGCACCTGGAAGTCATGGTGACCTCTGATGACTGACCCCTACTGGGGGCCTGGAAGATATTCAGAGAGGTGGCTGAGTAAAGCCTGCCCCCGCCTTCTGCCTCTGGTATTCCAAGGAGGTCTCCCATCCAAGTACTTGTCAGAGTTGACCCTGCTCAGCTTTCAAGATCGGACGAGATCGGGCTTGCCTGGACTATCCAGGTCAGGGCCTTGTCCTGCTGTTTTAACACTGTCAGTGGAGTAAGCCAAACTCTTCTTTCTGGGACTCGCTTGCACCATCCAAGGACGAGGGCTTAAACTGCTGTCCCTGAAGATGACCCTTCTACAAAGCGAAGCTCTTTAGCATAATGTCAACATGAGAAGAGTTACAGCAACCCTAAACCAAACCATGCACAAAGCTACGTCAGATGTCTTTTGAGACTGGACCTTTAATAACTGTAATAGATCTCCACGCATCCTCAGTCTTCATTACCTTTGGCACAGGTACGCTGTCCTGGCCGGACTTGAAAAAAGCACGGTTGCAGAGGCTGACCACCTTGCACAGAGCTCTCCATGTCTCGGACGACTGATCAAAAGTCTGACCTGAAAGGTACACAGAGAGAGCGAGAGAGCGCGATGGAGTAACTGAATCTGAGCTCGAGGCACACACAGCTTTTCTTCTCTGCAGCTGGAGACAGGTCAGGCACTGTAACATAAAACCCTAAAACTTACTAAAGCTCGTCAAGAGTGTCTGGGATCATGGACCCCTGGAGATTCCGTTAGAATGAGCCATTCACTTCCATTCCACATTGGACCATCCTGGGAGAACTAATCCCTTTTGGACAAAGGACAATCTGGTTTGGACCAGACCATCTACCATAACAGAAATTATGGTCAGTTTAGAGCGAAGAAAGAGAAGAAGAGATTGGATTTATACCCTGCCCTTCACTCCTGTAGGAGTCTCAGAGCGGTTTACAATCTCCTTTCCCTTCCCCTCCCCACAACAGAGACCCTGTGAGGTAGGTGGGGCTGAGAGAGCTCTTTCGAGAACTGCTCCTGAGAGAACAGCTCCGAGAGAACTTGTGACTGACCCAAGGTCACATCAGCAGCTGCATGTGGAGGCGTGAGGAATCAAGCCCGGTTCTCCCAGATTAGAGTCTGCGCTCCCAACCACTACACCAGACTGGGTGTGGCACAGGGTGGGATGCTAGGCCTGGGGAGTCTTGAGTTCAAATCCCCACCCCGGTCACAAATTTTACTAGGTTAGCTTGGAACAGTCACAGTCCGTTTTACCTACCTTTCAGGATTTTTGTGAGAAAAAAAATAGAACACGGGTGAACCATGTGTGCCAAGACCTGAGCTCTTGAGAGGAAAGGTATGATAAAACTGTAACACACTGATAAGCAAACTTTGGGGGTTATACAATCATGGGATATCCCTAAAGGGAGAAGTCTTTCCCAGGTCACTCCGTAGCAAGTGGTCTCTAAAGAAACCTCTTAAGGGCTCTTTTTGTAGAAAAAGCCCAGCAGGAACTCATTAGCATAATAGGTCACACCCAACAGCAGGAACTCATTAGCATATTGGGTCACACCCCTGACAGCACAGCTTATTAGCACATTAGGCCACACCCCCATGTTACCAGAAGTGTGGTTATCCAGCCACACCCACCTTTTGCTTCTCATTCTGTTTACTTTGTTTGTTGTCCAAACCCAGGGCTTTTTTGTAGCAGGAACTCCTTTGCATGTTAGGCCACACACCCCTAATGTAGCCAATCCTAATGAGTTTCTGCTGTTGGGTGTGGCCTATTATGCTAATGAGTTCCTGCTGGGTGTGGCCAACTCGGGAGCCGGCCGGAACTCTGTTCCTGTGCGTTCCTGCCCAAAAATAGCCCTGCAGTCTTAATGTTATTGAGGGTGTTCTCCTGGACAGGGAAAAGCTTAATTCCCCGCCCTCTGCTCTGCAGTCCAAATCCAAATTCGGCCCCCTTGTACCTGATCTTTAGAGACAAGGAAACACCAGGAGTTCCATTCACAGAACTTCTGATGTCTTGTCGGTCCGAGCCCATGAAACAGCCTTGAGATGGATTCATTCCACTCTGCCCTAAGATCTCCCAGGCGCTCCCCTTTCCAAGGTGCAACTGTTTCCATCGTGAAACGTGGCTGATGGTAAATGTGACTCCATACCTGACTGGTCCTCTGTGGTATCGGCGGTGTGGATCTGATTGTCAAACCAAAGGTGGGAGACCGTCATGCGGTTCTGGGTGAGGGTCCCCGTTTTGTCTGAGCAAATGACAGACGTGGAACCGAGAGTCTCTACGGCTTCCAAGTTCTTTACCACGCAGTTTTTCCGGGCCAGGCGTTTGGCTGTGAGGGAAAGACAGACCTGCCCGGGCAAAATAAGAGAAAGACAGATCTGTGTACAAAACCTCAATTGTATCTGGAGTGAGCCTAACTTGATTTATACTAATTAGCTAACAAGATTTGCCTTTGGACCTTTTGCAGTTGAAAGCTTCAGTTGTTGGGATTTATGCTTCTTACTGGCTGTCAGCCTTACGGGAGGAGTCATGCCAGAAACAAAGATGGCAACCCTATAAGCAAAGATAAGCTATCCTAGTTTTCTGCCAGATACAAAGATGGCAACCCTACTCTTTTGCCAGAAACAAAAGTAGCATTTGGTTGAGGACAGCGACAGGACAGTATAAAATCTGCCACTCTCTCTCACACACACCCTCCATGAACCCTTACCCCCCAAGCAGCTTCTGGAAATTAAAATCTCTCTTCCGTCATCTTGGGAAGTGTATTATTTGCTGATATAGGTATTTTAACATAGGTTTTAAGTTGCATTTTTTATTGTATTTGCCCTGTTGTAAGCCACTCTGAGCCCTGTGTGCAGGGAAGGACGGTCTAATAATAAATCTAATATAATAAATAAATAAATAATCCTTTTCAGTCACAACCCAATTATGAGGCCTTGAAGCAATCCGCCCTCATTTGTTTACAATACTGGAATACTGGCCCATTTCAGGCTAGTGTTTGTTATTACTGGAATGGGCTTTAAATAATATTAGGATAAGGCAGAATGTCCAGGCAGTAGAGTGCTTGTTGCCTAGAGAGTATGATTACTCACGGTCACAGTTGCGAGCAGACCTTCAGGGACATAAGCTACCACAATGGCCATGAAGAAGACCATGGCCTTGAGGAAGGGATAACCGATCACCATAGCAACGACAAAAAAGGTGGCACCGAAGAAGATGGCCAGGCCGGCGATGATGTCGACAAAGTGCTCGATCTCAATGGCGATGGGCGTTTTCTCGTTCTCCACACCCGAGGCCAGGCTGGCGATGCGCCCAATGATCGTGCGGTCTCCAGTGTTGATTATAATACCAGTGGCCGTGCCTGAGAGGGCGCGAGGAGACAATATAGCCAGTATTTAACTTAGCCTCTGTGAAGGCATGTATAGATGGCCACGCCTCTCTGAGATCATCCTGTGGACTTTACACAGGCCCATGCAGTTCTCTGTTAAGCTACATGGATCAGCTGGAATCCGTAGGGGTGAAGCCCCTAAAACCTTCTAAATTTTCCTCCAAGGCTTGCCAGAGACAACCAACGGGCCCTCCCCACTTTCATCTGGGCAGGGAAGAGGGCCGGGAACCATTCCTGTTGGCAGCAGATGATAGGACTTGCAATAATGGGTTTAAATTAAGGGCAGGAAGATTCCCGCTGGATACCTTGTGCTTCGTTTGATGCTGCGTTTTAACTTATATTTACATGTGCACTGTTTGTTTTTTATCTGTTCACAAATTTTTTATGTAAGCCGCCCTGAGCCTGGTTTGGCAGGGAGGGCGGGGTATAAATTAAAATAAATAAATAAATATTAGGAAATCCTTTTTGACAGTAAGAGTTGTGCAGCAGTGGAATCAGCTGCCTGGGGAGGTGGTGAGCTCCCACTCACTGGCAGTCTTCGAGCAGTGGCTGGACAAACACTTGTCAGCAGTGGCCGTTTCGTAGAAAAAGAGCTAGGGGAACTCATTAGCATAACTCATTAGCATATGCCACACCCCCTGACATCATAAAGCCCGGCAGTGGACCTGCAAGGCTGGCAGGAGTGTGAGAAAGCCCCACCAAGGCCCTCCCTGGCCCCAGGCAGGCAGGGGTGGGGAGAGGCGGGGAGGAAGCAACTTACCCTCCCTCTTCTCCTGCCTCCTCCTGGCTGAATGAGGGCCGGAAGCGGGGTGGCCGGAAGCAGGGGGTGTGGCTTCGTCGTGTGCCCCGCTCCCCACACCTCACCTGGGGGAACTGTGATCCCCCGCGATCCCCCCCGAAATGACCTCTGCTTGTCAGGGATACCCTAGGCTGATCCTGCATAGAGGTGGGGGTTGGACTAGATGGCCTGTCTGGCCCCTTCCGACTCTGTGGTTCTGTGATTCTATTATTCTCTCTCAGCATGGGAGAGATTGTTGTCAACTACTAGGTGGGGCAGGGTTGCTAACCTTCAGGTGACAGAGATCCGTTCCCTTGGAGAAAATGGATGCTTTGGAGGGTGGAGTGTATGACACCATTCCCCACCGAGGTCCCTCCCCTCCCCAAATGCCACCCTTCTCATGCCCCACCCCCAAAATCTCCAGGTATTTCCCAACCTGGAGATGGCTCGGAGAGCTCTCCCAGAATTACAACTGATATCTGGACTACAGAGATCAACTCTCCTGGAGGAAATGGCTCCTTTGCAGGGTGGACTTGATGGAATGACGACCTGCTGAGTGCCGTCTCCTCCCTAAAGCCCATCCTCCCCAGGGTCCACCCTCCAAGTCTCCAAGAACTTCCCAACTCATTGCTGGCAACCTCAACAGGAGACCTCTCCACCCTACCTTCCAGGCACATAGTGGAGAAGAAGGCAATGTTCCTGGTTTCCAGGGGGCTCTCGTGCGTGCACTCCGGGGATCTGGTCTGGGGCTCCGATTCCCCTGTCAAAGAGGAATTATCCACCTGAGAGAAAGAAAGAGAGAGGTGAACGTTCGTACGTGCAGCGTGCCATTCGAAATCAAGCTATGGGAGGGCAGCCGTTCGGGAGAACGAACTTTCCATGTGGTTCGTGGAGCGAAGCCTAGAGATGGGAGTGGAGTAAGAGGAAGTCCTCCTTTAAGCTCCTCCAACCACTGATGGGGCTTCAATGAGTGTGCAGGAGTCACGTTCTTCCCCAGGAGCAGAGTTGCCAACATCCAGGTGGGAGCTGGAGATCTCCTGGAATTACGACAGAGGTCCGTTCCCTTGAAGAAAAGGGTTGCTTTGGAGGGTGGACTCTATGGTATTATACCCTGCAGAGGTCCCCCCCCCTCCCCAGACCCTGACTTCTGTAGCCTCCACTCCCAAATCTCTAGGAATTTCCCAGCCCAGAGTTGGCAACCCTACCCGGGAGAGGTTGTGTGGTTGTGTGCATGCATACAGCCACAATATGTTTAGTGATGAGGTGGGTGGTCACCGGAGGGTATCTTGTCCAGGTCCCTGCAAAACGTGGGGACTTTTTATGGGTGCTGCTGAAGGTCTATTCCAGGGGTCCCCAGCCTTTCCAAGCCTGCGAGCACCTTTGGAATTCTGACACAGGGTGGTGGGGGCACACCCATAAAATGGCTGCCACAGGAGGTGGAGCCAGTCACAAAATGGCTGCTGCAGGAGGTGGAGCCAACCACAAAAAGAGTCAGGGATCAAGGCTACATATAACTCTAATAGTAACTCCTCAACATTTTGGGCATAAGTGCTGCCTTTTAATCTGCACAGCCAGTCAGAAGCCCAGCTAGGCAAAAGCCCCATCTAGCCCATCCCACTGTCTAGAAGCACTCGACAGGTGCCATGGTGCCCACGGGCACTACTTGGGGGACCCCTGGTTTATTCTCTCCTTATGCCCATCCCCACATTCCAATGATTCTCTTTCTGCCTGGCAAACAAGACTGTCTTAATAGCTTTCTCCAGCAGAGGTCAGCAGTGGCACATTTTTCTTCAGCTTTCGGAAGAGGCGGCTGATCACTCCTTTCCCCACAGGTGTGTTTTAGGTACCTTGCATCCTTGCCCAGTGATGATCCTGATGTCTGCTGGAACTCGGTCTCCCCCTTTGATCTCCACTAGGTCGCCCACCACCAGCTGATTGGCGTTTATCTGGAACTTGTCCCCGTCTCGAATCACCGTGGCTTGCTGTGATTGGGAGAAGCAAAAATCAGGCTTGGCGCTCTAAAGTCGATTGATGTTTGATGACGTGCAACTAGCTGTGGCAAAGAACCATGCAAAAAAGAAGAGTAGGACAAGAGGCCAGTGTGGGGTAGTGGTTAGAGTGTTGGACTAGGATTTCAGAGGTCCCGGTTCGAATCCGTGCTCTGCCATGGAAGCTCTCTTGGCCTGAATTACCCTACAGGGTTATTGTTGGGAGGAGAAAATGGAGACAAGGTGGAAAGTGTCCAGAGGAAGGCAACGAAGATAGTGAGGGGTCTGGAGACCAAGTCCTATGAGGAAAAGTTGAAGGAGCTGGGTATGTTTAGCCTGGGGAGGAGATAACTGAGAGGTGATACGATAACCATCTTCAAGCACTTGAAGGGCTGTCATATAGAGGATGGTGCAGAGTTGTTTTCTGTTGCCCCAGAAGGTCGGACCAGAACCAACGGGTTGCAATTAAATCAAAGGAGTTTTCCAAACAGAGGCTGGATGGCCATCTGACAGCAATGCGGATTCTGTGAACTTAGGCACATCATGAGAGGGAGGGCAGGAAGGGTTGCCTCAGTGCTTAGTTCCTGTGGCCCTTTCTTACACACCCAGGGAAATGCTGATTGCCACTTTGGGGTCAGGAAGCAATTTTTCTCCAGGCCAGTTTGGCCAGGGATCCTGGAGTTTTTTTGTCATCTTCTGGGCATGGAACAGCAGTTACTGGGGGTGTGTGTGGGGGGAGGTAGCTGTGAATTTCCTGTACTGTGCGGGGGGTTGGACTAGATGACCCTGGAGGTCCCTTCCAACTCTACGATTCTATGATTAAATGACTTTGGATACCCATTTGGGAGCAAAGGAGGATATAGAGATCTCAATGCATGCATACATGGATGCAGACGACCACCTGCAAAGCAGATTTAGACCCCCGTAACGGTTGTGCCAAAGAGGAAATGTCATATATGATTAATCCCTTCCTTATTACAGGGCTGGCCGCCTTGTCGAGGAGCATGCAGGAAACCGCAGAGAGAAGTGCCAGCTTCCTGCCTCCAGTCCCCCTCTTCCTCTATGTGATCAACCCGCCACCGTTTTATTATCTTGACTGCATCATCCTGCTAAGTGGCTTTTATCGTGCATCGAATACACGTGTGTGGCACACTGTGTGATGGATCATGCAGTTAAAAAGGACATCTGTGTGGGCTCTGTGCCGTTAAAAGATTGCTTCTAGACATGGAAACCACCAAGGTCAACACTGTCTGCGTAAGTTAACGGCCCTTGTCCAAGTTCCCACCTCTACACAGGTACAACAAAAACATTTAACTTTCTCCCAGCTTTTCTATTCAGTGAAAAGCAGTCTCAGGAGGCTGTACATTGGGCTGGAGGGCTGGTGGAATGGAGGGGGAAGAGTGATGGTAAGCCTTTCTCCTTTCACACACTCTCAAAAGTGAAGTCTCCCGACTGGGTAAAAGAAACAGGGTTCTTGAAGGTCGTTAGGTATCTGCCTCCCCACTTGGCATTCCAGTGGCAGCCTCCCAAGGCTGCTTTTCAATTTGAAAAGGGGGGGGGAGAGATGACACATGTCTGTGTCCTTAATGGTCAGGGTCCAGCATATCTCTGAAACTGCCAGTCCTGGTACGTCCCCCGTAGAGTGTCATACTGAAGTGATCAAAATCTACTGGTGGGCCTCAGCCCAAAGAGCGTCCTGCTCTCCTCGACCAGGCCGAAAAGGCCCTAGCTGCAGCCTGGTGGAACTGTCTTCCAGGAGAGAGCAGGGCCCTGCGGGATCTGGTACAATTCCGCAGGGCTGTCGGAACCCACAGCCAACAACGCAGTACACGCATTCAGGAATGGTTATACTTTTATTGCAGAGCTATAGACGCAGTAACATAGGCACTGTTAAGAATGGCGGCGGCCCCATGGGCATAATAGGATATAGGGCATTTGTATGCACCCCCCCCAGTACTGGCCAATTAGGCGGCCTCCCGCACGCGGGCTAAGGCTTACAGACTGTTAGGTAGCTGAAGCTGAGAACTAATACTCTCCCACGGCACCTAATGAAATCCCAGACACTACAACACCCTCCTGCACATCTGTATAGATAAGCGTTTCGGCGCATAGCAGAAAAAGCCCAGAAAGGAATGCAATAGCAATTAACCTGAAAGGAAAGCAATAGCAATTAACCAGACACAGACCAACCTCCCCAACTTTCATGGCAGCATAGCTGACAAGGGCCTGCAAAACAGAGGTGTTCCACCAGGCCTATGGTTGATGGCAGTAGTGGACCTCCAGCCGATAGGCTACAGTTAGTTCCGCCCTCCTCCCCCCCTGCTTCCCCCTTCCCTTCCCTTCTATATATATATTGCCCCTTTGTGTGATTTTTTTATGCCCTCTTAAATTCTGCAGTAAATGTCTCTTTGATTTTTGAGCTTATTGTTGTTTCTTAGAAGGTGTTAAAAGGTTTCAAATTGTATATCTATAAATTGTTGTCACCCACTCTGAACCGGTTCCGGGGAGAGCGGCTTATAAATCGAATCAAATAAATAAAATGTGAGGCGATCTGGTACACTGCAGTCTTCAGGAGCAGAAGACCCAGCCCTTCAGGTACCTCCTTACCTGTGGCACAAGGTTCTTAAAGCTTGCAATGATGTTGGTGCTTTTGAATTCCTGGTAGTAACCAAAGCAGCCAGTCACAACCACCACCGCGATGAGGGCGACAGCCAAATACAGCTATGGAGACAGGAGGAGAAAAAAAAAGGGGGCGGAAGTAAAAGTTGCTGCTGATCTCCTTGTTGTCCTCCTAAGCAGGGCTATTTTTGGGCAGGAACGCACAGGAACGGAGTTCCGGCTGGCTCCCGAGTTGGCCACGCCCAGCAGGAACTCATTAGCATAACAGGCCACACCCAGCAGCAGAAACTCATTCGGATTGGCTACATTAGGGGTGTGTGGCCTAACATGCAAAGGAGTTCCTGCTACAAAAAAAGGCCTGGGTTTTGACAACAAACAAGGTAAACAGAATAAGAAGGGAAAGGTGGGTGTGGCTGGATGAGCACACTTCTGGTAACATGGGGGTGTGGCCTAATGCGCTAATGAGCTGTGCTGTCAGGGGGTGTGGCCTAATATGCTAATGAGTTTCTGATGTTGGGTGTGGCCTGTTATGCTAATGAGTTCCTGCTGGGCTTTTTCTACAAAAAGAGCCCTGCGTCCTGAGCAATACCCTTGTAAACACAGAGGACAGGAAAGTCACCATAGCCTGTCCCTCTGGAGCCTCTAACCCAGGGGGTTATCCCAGGGGTCTTGTTGAACCAGTAGGCACTTTGGGAACACTGAGAACAGGTAGTAGGCACTGCAACAAAATGGCTTCTGTGGGGGCTGGGTCCAAGCACAAAATGTTGGGAGGTTCCAGTCCAAGCACTCTCCTGGGATGGACACAGCTGTTTCCGCATGGGTGCTACAGAGATAATACCTCTTAGGCCCTTAGACTTAGGAGAACCAGTTTGGTGTAGTGGCTAAGAGCACGGACTCTAATCCAGGAGAATCTGGGAGACCCAGGTATGATCCCCCCGCTCCTCCACACGCAGCTGCTGGTGTGACCTTGGGTCAGTCACAAGTTCTTTCAGAGCTGTTCTCTCAAGGGCTTCTCGAGAGCTCTCTCAGCCCCACCTACCTCACAGGGTGTCTGTTGTGGGGAGGGGAAGGGAAAGGGGTTATAAACCACTCTGAGACTCCTTCGGGTCGTGAAGGGCAGGGGGCATAAAACCAATCTCCTCTTCTTCTTCCTATTCCAATGAAAGCCAGAATTGGCTTTTTGCTTTGGGGGGAGAGATGCTCCAGGGGAGAAGCAAGTGGGCACCAGGAAATGTAATGGTAGATGCAATGGTGTCCTTGGGAATGCATCACTCATCTAACTTGATGGACTTACGTACAGGGCTATTTTTGGGCAGGAACGCACAGGAACGGAGTTCCGGCTGGCTCCCGATGGAGCCTCTAACCCAGGGGGTTAACCCAGGGGTCTTGTTGAACCAGTAGGCACTTTGGGAACACTGAGAACAGGTAGTAGGCACTGCAACAAAATGGCTTCTGTGGGGGCTGGGTCCAAGCACAAAATGTTGGGAGGTTCCAGTCCAAGCCCTCTCCTGGGATGGACACAGCTGTGTCCGCATGGGTGCTACAAAGATAATACCTCTTAGGCTCTTAGGCTTAGGAGAGCCGGTTTGGTGTAGTGGTTAAGAGCACGGACTCTAATCCAGGAGAATCTGGGGGAACCAGGTATGATTATGCTAACAAGTTCCTGCTGGGCGTTTTCTACAAAAAAACCCCTGCTTACGTATGTACACAAGGGCTGTCAAGTTGCAGCTGACTTATGGTGAGAACCGCAGCAAGGGGCTTTCGGGGCAGCTGAGAAGCTGTGGTGGTCTGCCACTGCCTTCTTCTGGAGATTCTTCCTGGATGGTCTCCCATCCAACTACCAGCCCTACTTAGCTCCCAAGATCTGAGGAGACTGGGCTATGCCAGGCCACCTTCCCCAGAGGTCACTTCTTGTGAATATTCACTCCTCCTAGCATCTGTTAGTACTCACGTTGTCGGCGCTGGTGAGATCCCCTTGTCCGCACTGGATGCCAAAGGCAATGAGGCAGATCCCCTAATGTAGCCAATCCTCCAAGAGCTTGCAGAGCTCTTCTTACAGGAACTACTGTAAGCTCTTGGAGGACTGGCTACATTAGGGGTGTGTCACTTAATATGCAAATGACTACCTGCTACAAAAAGAGCCCTGTTAGATGCAATGGTGTCCTTGGGAATGCATTGCTCATCTAACTTGATGGACTTACGTATGTACACGAGTGCTGTCAAGTGGCAGCTGACTTATGGTGAGAGCCGCAGCAAGGGGCTTTCGAGGCGACTGAGAAGCCGTGGTGGCCTGCCATTGCCTTCTTCTGGAGATTCTTCCTGGATGGTCTCCCATCCAACTACCAACCCTACTTAGCTCCCAACATCTGAGGAGACTGAGCTATGCTATGCCACCTTCCCTCCCCAGAGGTCAGTTCTTGTGAACATTCACTCCTCCTAGCATCCGTTAGTACTCACGTTGTCGGCGCTGGTGAGATCCCCTTGTCCGCACTGGAATCCAAAACAGTCCAGTGGAACCTGAGCGGTGGGTGTTGCCTTCTGACACACTTCCAGTGATGTCAGGGGGTGTGGCATATGCAAATGACTTATGCTAATAAGTTATGCTAATGAGCTCCTGCACCTCTTTTTCTACGGAATGACCCCTGGTCGCCATGATGTGTGACATCACATCCAGTTACGTGACCAGAAGTAGTATTGCGGTGTTGGCTGCAAAGTTAGTTTTGGCCGCACGATTTCTCCCTCTGATGCATGGCACCATCTAGGGGTGCCAATCTCCAGGTGGGGCCCAAAGATCTCCTTCTATCACAACTGGCCTCCAGAGGACGGCGATCGGCTCCCCTGCTTTGGAGGGTGGACTTCATGGAACTGCACCATGCCCCTTCCCAAATTCTAGCCCCCAAATTTCCAGGTATCTCCCAGTCCAGGGCTGCCAACCCTAACGATGGCCTCCTTCAGATATGAGCACAGCAAGATGATTATAAGGGGCGGCCAAAAAGATCTCTTTCTTTAAGGAAAGTGTTCATGATAAGTAAAAGCCTTTTTAAAAACCCTGTTTTTTATTTAATTTATATAAACACTAAAAATAAAAATACAGCGACATTTGGGATTGGTGAGAACATTTGAGATAATCTTGTTGGTTGTGAGGAAATCCTTGTCAGCTGCCTTGAACCACAGCCAAAGGAGAGATAGAAAGGTTTTAATAAACAAACAAAGAGATAAATATTGATTTCCCATGCTGTGAGGGATATATTCCATGTTATGAAGGTAGCTGGCATTAGCTCCTACCTTCATAACATGGAATATATCCCTATTGAGGCTGTGCCTGGAAATGAGTCAGCATCGCCCAGTGAGGGAGGACACGTAAGCTCTTCCTCTCAGCTTACGTTGGTCCGCTCTTTCTACTGGAGAAACCTGAAGCAGAGGGGCCGTGGTAAGCCTAATTGGTGGGAACATTTGAGATGATCTTGTTGGTTGCGAGGAAATCATTGTCAGCTGCCTTGAACCACAGCCAAAGGAGAGATAGAAAGGTTTTAATACACAAACAAAGAGATAAATATTGATTTCCCACGCATTTCTTTGAGGCTGTGCCTGGAAATGAGTCAGCGTCGCCCAGAAAGGGAGGACACGTAAGCTCCTCCTCTCAGCTTACGTTGGTCCCCTCTTTCTACTGGAGAAACATTAAGCGGAGGGGCCGTGGCTCAGTTGTAGAGCTTCTGCTTGACATGCAGAAGGTCCCAGGTTCAATCCTGGGCATTTCCAGTTGCAAGGGTCAGGCAGGAGGTGCTGGGAAAGACCTGAGACCCTCGAGGACCGCTGCCAGCAGACAAGACCGACTTTGGACACAGTCAGAATAAAGTGGCTTCAGGAGTTCACGGGAGCCTCACCTTGGTAGTATTGGTCCGGTACTTCAACTCCAGGTCTTCCAGAGACAACTGGTGATCATCCTAAAAGGCAGAATGAAGCCCCAAGATGAATGAGCGGCTTCAGAGGAAAGATATTTGAGTCCGACACTTCCTCACTCTTCAGTCTTTCCCCCCATTGGTGGGCATTATCTATATCTCTATTTCTTAAGTGTAGGCAAATCTGCGGATACATAGATCCGTGGGTCAGGCTCACACTGAGAGAAAGGAGATTTTTCTTGGAGGTTTGAAGAACAATCCTAAAAGTTGCAAAAATTTTATTGGGGAGTTTAAATCCCCCCCCCCAAAAACCCCAGTACTGTTGTGTCTCCTTGTGCACAGATTACTTACCTGAGTTGCCAAGATGGTGGCGCTGGAGGCCTCTGTGGGCTACTAGGGCCCTGCTGCTGCTGTGTGTGTGGGGGGGAGTGGGTGGACTGCCAAAAGAGACAACACTGTGGTGCTGCTGTGGTGGTGGTGGGGGAAGCAGGCGGGAGGGTGGCCAGAAAGACAGAGTGATGATATGTGGGGGGGGGGGGGGGGGGGTTGCCCAGAAAGACAGAGGGAGGATATGTGTGGGGGGGGGGGCGCAGAAAGAAAAAGAAAGAGTGATGTGGTGAGCGACAGAAAGAGAAAGAGAGAGTGATGGGAGCAGAGAGAGAGAGAGAGAGAGAGAGAGAAAGTGACAGCCATGGGGGAGAGAGAGAGAGTAAGAAAAGGGCTGGCGAGTAGGAGGAGTGAGAGACTGGAAGAAGCTGGGGGAGAGAGGAGGAAGCAAAGGTAGGGGGAATGGGATAGCTGCTCCCGCAAGTTTCTTGCAGGTCCCCACTTGTACACTCTACAGGTGCCTACTGACATAGACAACTAGAACAGTCTGGCTGCAGAATCGAGCTTGGATGGAGCCAATACTTTTTTAATATATCTTTCCCTGGTTTTTAACTATTGTAAGCCACCCTGAGCCGCCTCGGTGGGACGGCAGGGTAAAAGTCCAATAATAAATAAATAAATAAATAAATCCCTGCAGGTTTCCAACAGAAACTAGGTGTGCACGTTGCCCATTGGCTGGCCCTTCTAACAGCACAAAACCACTTCTCTCTCCCCGAGCAGGTTTTCAATTGGTTTCTTTTGGTACAGAAGAAACATTTCATCATACAAACTTGAGTTTGCATGTCCTTCATGGATTCTTCCCCCTCCCCTATGCAAAGTAGCTACAGGTGATTTCGGGATAAACAGAGGACCGTTTAACCCTTTCCTCACCAGTCATTTGGCGGCTCAAAACTGCTCTGGGAGAAAAGATGCAGGGACCTTCTCTCTTGGGGAGAAAGGAGCTGGGGGAGGGAGAAAAGGACAAATAACCACCCAGCAAAGGGTTCAACAACCTGTTCCTCTCTAGTCATGTCATGGAGCTAAACAGCTACATAGTTTGGCCTCCAGCCCAACATACCTTGCAGTGTTTTCATGAGGACAGGCTGGGATGCACTCATATATAACTTGCCCCCCCCCTTGGGAAAAGGGCAGGACAAGATGAGAGAAACACCCAATCAGCACCAATATGCAAATGAAGTAGATAAATGAGACAAAGGCATAGGCAGCCTGGGCGATATAAACCCATGTGCTTTCCCCTACTGTCCCTTCGGTGGAGAACCTCCAGGGTAATAACCGTTCCTTCGAGAACGTCCAAATCAGGGCTCCGACTCACCACATCCATCTCTTTCTTCATGCTCTCCAGCTTCTCTTTCTTCTGCTCCCCTTTCTTTTTCTTCTTGATCTTTACGTCCATGTCCCCGTCGGACTGTTTTCCCATCTCTACTGAGTACATCTCGTACTTGTCCTGGAGGGGGGGGGGGAGAAAAAGAAGATGATGGCTGCGAAGCCGAACCCGTTCATCGGTGTGAATCAACAGCCACAGCTTTAAGCACAGGGGAAGGCACTTTGCAGATGTTCAGGGGCAATTTCTTGGTTCCTTCTTGTTTTCCAGCGTTCAGCTGTGGCAAGCAGAACACATTCTGCGAGAACCGGACGGAGACTGACATTCCAGGATAACCCTAAACAGATTTATTCCACTCTAAGCACGTTGATTTCACAGTGCTTAGACTGGAATAGGAGCTGCGGTGGCTCAAGTGGTTAAGACGCTGAACTGTATGCTGTGGAAGGTCGGTAGTTCAGTAGTTCGAGACCCGAGTGTGCCGCATGACAGAGTGAGCTCCCGTCTCTAGTTCCAGCTCCTGCCAACCTAGCAGTTCGAAAGCAAGAAATTGCAAGTAGATAAATGGGTACCACTTTGGTGGGAAGGTAACAGCGTTCCGTGCACCTTGGTGTTTAGTCATGCCAGCCACATGACCACGGAAATGTCTTCGGACAGCGCTGGCTCTTCGGCTTGGAAACAGAGATGAGCACCGCAACCCTAGAGTCAGACTCGACTGGCTTTTGAGCAAGGGAACCTTTACCTTTACCTTTAGACTGGAATAATGCAGGACAGGCATGCCCTGGGAATGTGCAAACGAATGTATGGAGTAGCCAAATCGCCTGCTCACAACTTTAATGCCAGTAGCTCACAAAGTAGAATTTTTGCTCACAGGACACCACAGCTTAGAGGGAACATTGAGTCCGCAACCCTAGTGTCGAATCTGACTGGCTTTCGAGCAAGGGAACCTTTACCTTTAGACTGGAATAATGCAGGACAGGAATACCCTGGGAATGTCACAGAATCACAGAGTCGGAAGGGGCCAGACAGGCCATCTAGCCCCACCCCCTGCTCAGTGCAGGATCAGCCCAGAGCATCCCTGATAAGTGTTTGTCCAGCCGCTGCTTAAAGACTGCCAGGGAGGGGGAACTGGGAATGGATCTTTAAAATGGCATTTTTCACAGACAGAGAAGAACTTCTTGGCTTGAAGATTTCACTTAGGACCAGGGGTCATTTCGGGGGGGAATGCAGGGGATCGCAGTTCCCCCGGGTGAGGTGTGGGGGGGCGGGGCACACGATGAAGCCCCGCCCCCTGCTTCCAGCCGCCCCGCTTTCAGCCCTCATTCAGCCAGGAGGAGGCAGGAGAAGAGGGAGGGTAAGTTGCTTCCTCCCTGCCTCTCCCCACCCCTGCCTGCCTGGGGCCAGGGAGGGCCTTGGCGGAACTTCCTCGCACTCCCGCTGGCCTTGCAGGTCCACCGCCAGGCCCCTGATATCAGGGGGTGTGGCATATGCTAATGTTATGCTAATGAGTTCCCCTAGCTCTTTTTCTACGAAATGACCCCTGCTTAGGAAACCCTTTCTCCTAGGAGGATGAGAGGCTTGAGGGTTTGGGGGACGGTTTAACAGAGCCCGTGCTTTCGATAGGGGTTTGTTTTTCAACAGAAGGTCTCCGAAAGACCTCACTCTTGATCTTCAGGCGGCAGCTGAAGCCAGATTTATTCATGATGGCATTTGGTTAGTTCTTCCGCCTACCGGCAGTTTTAAATTACTGATTTTATCTAGTTTTTTTCTGTATTTACAAGTGGGGACCCACAAGAAACTTGTGGGGAAGGGGCATTCCCCCCGTCTTTGTTTCCTCCCCCCTACCCCTACTTCTACGCCTCTCACTCTTTCTCCATCCTGCCACCCCCTTTTATTTGGGGGAGAATTTAATCCCCCCCGTGTTTTTTTTAAGTGTCAGATTTTTCTGCAAACCTATGGGCCCCCCAAAATTTTCAGAAACATCTGTTTAGTGTAAGGGTGGCCCCAAGCAGTGGATTTAGATATCCACAAATAGGAGGCACGCTTGGGAAATACTATATAGATGTATTTTATTATTATTGACATTGTAAGCCACCTTAAGTTCCTATAAAGTAGAAAGGCGGCTAATAAATGTCTAAAACAAACAAAGAAACAAAGAAACTTATATCAATTATAACTGGAAATTTGATTTTGGACTTGGGCATATAAGGGTAGAACTAGATGGGACACTGAAAGATCTAGAGACAGTTCTCTCATTCTCTTTTAATTCTTTTGTAGCTGCCTCTGAGACTTCTGATTTGGATTGGGGCTGGAGTGCTGGCAGGAGAAGGGTTAATTCTCCTCCTTCTCCTCCCCATCCTCCATACCATTTCCCCAACCTCAAATGGACTCTGAGTCACCCCACTGGGGGAGATATACAGTCAATGAACCAGCAGCTCACGGGGCTTCATCTACACTCTACCTTTCTCTTTGAGACTCAAGGCAAATTGCAAAAATGTAGGAAACCAATGCAATGGGAATAGTATAATTTGATTCATCATGCAACAAAACACTCTAACCCCACCCAGACATTAAAACTACAACCCTTTAGAGTGTTTAAGAATCTCAGGCTAGGATCTGGGAGACCCAGATCTGAATCTCCACTTGTGCTGTGGACGTGCACCGGGGGTGACCTTGGGCAGGTCACGCTCCCTCAGCCTCACCTACCTCTCAGGGTTGTTGTGCAGATAATATGGAGGAGAGGAGAATGATATAAAATGCCGTGGGTCCCCACTGGGGAGAAAGGTGGGGTATAAATGAGCTAAATAGATAGATAAATAAACCGAGTCAGGCCTGGAAATCTCCCAAAATGACAACCCATCTCCAGATAATGGAGATCCGTTTCCCTGGCTGCTTTTGGATGGTGACCTCTTCAGCATTATACCCAACCTGAGGTCCCTCCCTAGAAATCACCAGGATTTTCCCAACCTGGAATTGGCCGCAGGGTTCCCTCCAAGCTGAGTTAGTGTGAGCCAGCTCACAGTTTTTTAGCCTTCGGCTCACCCATTTCCGTCTTCGCCCAGGAAGGATGACTCCAGAGCAAACTGATTTATGCAGTCGCCAAATCGCTCCCTCACAACTTTAATGCCAGGAGCTCACAAAGCAGAATTTTTGTTCAGAAGACTCCCTATCTTAGAGGGAACATTGATTGCCAGCTCTACACCCTGAACAATTCTGTCTCCTGAACACATTCTATGCAATGGCAAAAGGACGGCAATTTTCCTCACCCCTTTCCCCTAACATGAAAATAAGCACCTTAGAGGATGTTTAAGTTTGGGCAGGGGACAGAAAGAGTTAATTCTTCTCTCCTGAACGACAGCCCTGATCTGAATCAAGATAACCCCCCACAATCGTTATTTAGCCATGAAAAACACAGTGGCCTGTCTGCTCCGGTTTAACCTTCACACGTCCCAGCCTCTGAAGAGAGCCAGCCGCTTGACCAAACACAGGAAAGAGTAAAAAATGGTTCGCTCTTAGATTACGGGTTGGACGACGGCCAGTCTCACTGCTGCCAGAAAAGGAGAAGAAGGGTCATTCCCCCCCAGTTCTCCTCCTCACTGCAGGCAGCCCTGCCCCACATAGCTGTGATTCGACTTCTCCTGCCTCCCCACATAGATCTGTGAGCATCTCTTTTCTTTTCTC